>NW_028242626.1:0-94465 GCF_964263255.1 Lissotriton vulgaris
TTTATAAGTCATAACAAATGTTCCGTCTAATTTTTTTCCTCTGTGTGCGGCAGTGGAGGGTCTCTGTGTGGTGCCACGGCTAGGGCGACTGACTCCAGAATCTGGGGATCACGGTTCGATCCCCGGCACCGGCGGCAGATTAGCCCAGCACCATGTGACTCTGGGCAATAGCTTTCTTAATGTTCTCGACAGCTCCCAGCGCCTAGAGACCCTTACGGGTGATTGTGCGCTTTACAAATGTGGATTATTATCTGTGCGCTGCAACCATGGCTATGTGCGCCAGGAACCAAACCGCACGTGTCTGCGGCGCCACATGCACTCAAAATGTTTACTTTAAAAAGTGAAAAGATGGTGCATTTTCACACATACAGCGCCACAATAAGGGTCTTAAGGGCAGTTTGCAAATTGGATAAGCACGCCATGACATGAATTGGTTACACTGGCAAGTACACTTCAAGGTTAGAGAAGCACAAGACTTCAATGGAGGTACCATCATAAGATTTTAATAAATATTCTTAACTGGAGCACAGTTCATTGGGTGGGGAAATGTTGCAAGCCTATACAATATCACATATACACAAGAAGGGAGAGGGCTGTTCAGATATGTCAAGTGGCGTCACTAGATGGGTGACAGAGTTGCTTCTCACGGCGATCCTTGCCATTTTTCCAGTGCTGATAAACTCAGTCTAGGTCAACTTTCCCATTCAGGAGGTAGGCCTTTGTCCTCATCAGAATGTCCAAATGCTTCTGCTCTAATCTATTCCTCAATTTGCTCTTGATAGTATTCATGAGGCTGAATCCTCATTAACAGTCTGCACTAGATGCTTGAAATGTTGCGCAGACATCAACAAGCTGAGACACCACACTATACTGTGCAGCATTGCGTACAGTGAAATTCAAAATGTCTTGAAAGGTGGTAAATATCCCACCCTTTACTTGTTCTGCCACCACATATTTATAGTCTCTGTACTGTCGAACAACATCTTCTGGTGTTTCACAATCACCCAGGGCCAAGACATTTTTATACTTTTCAACAAGTCTTTCAATATTCTCAGTCCCAAAATCAAAATGTGATTGTGTGGCTATTGAAAAACAACAAATTAGGAAGGGTCAGGGGGATTATATTTATAGACCATCCATACTCAAAAACCCCTACTGAGACTACGAACAAACAAGAAGAGTTGGAGGGTCTGTGAGACAAAAGGCTGAGCCTGTAAGGTCCTTATTGAGAAACCACACTGTTGGATTGCACTGGACCAGACCAAGTGGTCACGCGATACTAAATGTATGATAGATATCCTATCAGACCACCCACTTGGCGGAGCCTCGTCATGTAGGACGTCTAGAACCAGGGTGGTGTGTCCAGGCCCAGATGAATTGGCCAGACAACACACAATTCTGGTTCATACAGTGGAAGTGTCCATGCCACTGAGTGGTGCTGGTAAAGTGCAGTGCAAACAAAAAGGTGAATAAGTGATGTTTAAAATGACGTTCGAGGCAAAAAAAATTCTTTATTGATATTCACCAGGACGTCAGATTAAAAAAGTGTAGAACAGTGTGAAAAAATCACTGTTTGCTTAGCTATGTTGTTGAATCGGCCAACATGTTTCTGCCAAAAGTGTTTTTTTGCAGTAGCAACAGCTTATTTATATGGCCCTGAAGAATGCCGGTGTAGTTTCACCAGTTGGCAGAAAAATGTTGGCCGATTCAACAACATAGCTAAGCAAACAGTGATGTTTTCACACTGTTCTACACTTTTTTAATCTGACGTCCTGGTGAATATCAATAAAGAATTCTTTTTGCCTCGAACGTCATTTTAAACATCACTTATTCACCTTTTTGTTTGCACTGCACTTTACCAGCACCACTCAGTGGCATGGACACTTCCACTGTATGAACCAGAATTGTGTGTTGTCTGGCCAATTCATCTGGGCCTGGACACACCACCCTGGTTCTAGACGTCCTACATGACGAGGCTCCACCAAGTGGGTGGTCTGATAGGATATCTATCATACATTTAGTATCGCGTGACCACTTGGTCTGGTCCAGTGCAATCCAACAGTGTGGTTTCTCAATAAGGACCTTACAGGCTCAGCCTTTCGTCTCACAGACCCTCCAACTCTTCTTGTTTGTTCATTGTGTGGCTATTGCCTTGATCTCAAAACTTGCCCATTCTTTTAGCTCATCTTCAGGGAACCTTATTTGCATGTGCTCACAATGAAGGGAAACAAAAGACAAAATAGGCCCACTGTAAAACTCTTGCTTTTCCTTGTACAACACCATCAGCTCTCTTACATTGCTGCTCCAAAAGACAGTGTCCCCCAAATACTGTTGCTTAATTTGACCAATCTTTGCTCTTGTATACTGTACAGCTTTAACAGTAGTCAAAGAACTTTTTTCGAATAGTTTGCACAAAGATGAAAATTCACCCAAAATGTCATTAAGTACTGCAAGGGAAATATGGTAGTTGGAGTCCGATAGCTTTTTATAACAATATTTAGCAATTGGATCATTCTCCTAAACTTTCTCATGCTCAAAGTACTTAAGAACAGTTTCGTAATTACGAATTAGTGCACCAACAGCAAAATGCCTTGAAAGCCACCAGACTTCATTCAGTGGTCGAAAAGAGACAACTTCACATTCATTGACTAATGCAATTTCATCCAGCTTGGACTTCCTTGCAGGAGATCTGGAGAACACAGTGTAGACAGTCCTCAATATTGTCTCTTTAATCATTGGAACCCTCTTCCAGGCATCCTCAACTCCCAAATCTTCTCAATGGGCGACACAATGCTGCTCAACTAGATGAGGAATGGATTGTTTAAGGCGAGTAGCAACACCATTATTCTTCCCCAGCATCACAGACGCACCATCAGATGTGAACATGACCATTTTCATGAGGTCCAGTTCATTGGCAGTGTAGAATTCTTTCACAGCAGTAGTGATAGCCTCAGCAATACAGTTAGTCAGCTTCACTATGCCCCCAAACTGCATTTTGTGCTCAGTTGATGTGACAGGTCGCAGTTCCGAACTTGAAGTACATGATGAGCATGTTTGCAACAGAAATATCTGTGCTCTCATCAACTATCAAGGTGTGATACAAAGCTTGCCGAAGTTCTGTCAGAGCTTCACAGTGTATCGCGCTATTGATGGCCTCAAGGAACTCAAAGGCATAGTTCTTGCTCTTCCAGCTGTCTGGTATCTTCACATACAAATCTAGGTGGTCATGGATGTCTTGTACAGATAACATTTAAGTATTCATCTTGACTGCCAGCAACACGTTGTTGATGAGAATCTTTATCTCCTCAGGCAAAGATCTTTGGCGTTCAACTACTTCCATTCTATTTGCTTTGTCAGTGGCAGTTTCTGTCAGCATTACCCTCACTCCAAAACCAAACATGGCAGCAGCACTTCTGTTTCTCAATATCACCATGGCAGACTTGTGTACTTTGCTAAATCAATGGTGTTTCATGTAGTCCAGTTTCCAGCATTCACTCCATTTCTCCCCTGTGGAAAAGTCTCCAACAATCTTGGCTTCGGCACATGCTTTGCAAATCAAGCCCACATCTGGACTGTATTGAAATAGTTCCCCGAGTTGCATGCAAACCTTGCTTCGTGACTTCTCTGTCTCAGCCTTCACAATTTCCTTCATCCACTCTTCCTTGAATACAAGGCAACATTTCTTCCTTTGTGGTGAAGCACTGCACTCTCTGGAAGTTACAGCTTTGAGCATGAACATTTCCGTACCAGCCGGTTTGAACCTGCTGTGCCACAAAGCCGGCAAAATAAGGAAACATGGCTTACGTTAATGCCTAGCTCATGAATGCAATCTGTTATACTACAATGTACAAGATGCACCACAATTGAACTCAACCCAACAATTACCTCTTCTGCTTGCACTCAAGTGCGCCTGTATAATTGTATGGGGTTCTGGCTGCGAAACCTGCAACAGAAGAAAACATGGGTAAGTATATATGGTACTACAATGTTCAAGATGCACCACAGTTTAACTCAACCCAACAATTACCTCTTCTGCCTGCACTCACGTGCGCCTGTTCAAATGTGTGGGGTTCTTGCTGCGAAACCTGCAACAGAAGAAAACATGGGTATGTATATATGGTACTACAATGTTCAAGATGCACCACAGTTTAACGCAACCAAAAAATTACCTCTTCTACGTGTACTCACGTACGCCTGCTTAAATGTGTGGGGTACTGTCTGCGAAACCTGCAACTGAAAATGCACTGGTTTAACTCTACCAAACTATTACCTGTTTGTTCTGCCTGTACTCACGTCTGCCTGTGCAATTGTCTTTGTAGCACGGTCTCACAAACCTGCAAAAGAAAAAGGGGTGCAGCTTGTGAATCTATTTACCCAGCAACCCCCAACCCAACAAGGAATGTAAACAGAATTACCTTGTCTTTGTGGTACTCACACCTGACCACTCAAATCCAAATACCTTACAGACTCGAAACCTACAAGTGAAGACAAGTAAGTCAGCGAACGCCCGAAGAATTACAAACTATGCATGGGACCGGTCTAGAGGCCCAATAGGAAAAATGGCAAAATAATTACCTGGGATTCCAACCTAGGACAAACAGGGGTGTGCCCATGTGTTCCATTATTAACATCCATTATCTTAAACTGGTCTATAAATCTGAATCCGAGGGGAAAGCGGAATCACAGAAGGTGTAACACAAAATACAAATTGTGCAAATGGTTGAGGTGGGTGAACAAGGTAACCCACAGGATGGCTGAGAAGCATACAATCCATCAAAAGATCCCACCTGAAGATGCTGCAGTGGGGCTGAAAAAATATGATTAACTACGTTCAAGCAATTTTCAGGCAACCATAAATATGTCAAGATAACTGAAGAATGATGGACCTGCTGCAGAGAGATTTAAGTTTTGCCTACTGGAAGTTGACTCATTCAGTAGCCGAGGAGGTTAAAATGCCTGATGAAAAGCTGGTGAACCATGCAGATCAAAAATCACATGCCATGTAACTAGGTCAGTGCATTACTGCTTCTGTCTTAAAGCTCATTTTGTTACTTGCCGTTTATAAATTTAAATCCTAATATAGAACAGTAACCTATTAACTGCCAAACAGCTGCATTTCCATTCATTGCAATGGCAGAAAACCTGCGACAGACCACCCGAGTGGAAGAGTAACAGCTTTTGATTGTAATAACTTAAGGGTGTTTTTGAACAGTAAATAATAAATTTTTAAAAACGCAGCCTTAAATTTAAAAACCTGCATCAAGAGGATTGCTTTGATTTTGTTCACAAGAAAATGTCACCCTTAACCATTGAATGTTAATCATAAGTACATTGACATTATGAAAATGTCACATAAGCAATCTGAAACCTTGGTCCAGCCTGAGGCTCATGATATTGGCATGTAATTGATGCAAAAAAACGTCATGTAAAAAAATGGCAGACTCACTATTCCAAAAATGGATACCCTAAGGAGTGAAATGCTTTTGTTCCGTACACATACTGAAATTGTGGATTCAAAGCTGCTGTCAAATGAAGGAAAAAGGAAGCACTGTGAAATAAAATAACTGCCTAAGATCACACAGTTTGTCAAGTGGGGAAGCCGGCAGTCTGTGTTACATCAAAGAGTATGCTTTATATTTAACTATTTGATGGGTTACATCAGTACTGTACATTAAATAAATACACTAATAACGTGTCAAATCAAGTTGTGCAGGAAGCCATTCCAGAAAAAAGTAAAAAATTAAAGCAAAGTAGGTTGCTTTATTTTAATGTTCACATCACGGACTTCCCCGACGTATCATAGCGCCCGATTTTAAGAGAGGCTGACCAGTGTGTGTTTACTGAAATGCTATGCATGCATTAAAGAATGCGGAAATGCCTCCTCCATTCCTGTTTGGAAGCAGGGGACCCCCAAGCAATTTGAACAACTTAAATTTCTTTTTAAAAACGCCTTTTGGAGCAGAGGCAATTTCAAGAGGGAGACAGCCTGAATTGGGTCTATTGGCATGGACATGTACACATACAGCAGTGTATTATTTAGTGGGACACAAGGGCTTGTGGAAAGTGAGCAATCAGACAACAGCACAAAAATCCGTGCCCTTTTTCTTCCCTCTGTTCCCCTCGCTGTCCCCATGCTCTCTCTGCCCGGTCTTTCCTTCTGTACCCCTGTCTGCCTGTGTCTCTGCCCAGCTTTCCCTTCTGTTCCCCTCGCTGCCCCCGTGCCTCTCTGCCCGTTCTGCCTTCTGTTCTTAGCTGCCCCTATATTTCTGTATTCTGCCTCCTTGCCATTAGTTTTTTGTGCCCGTCTGCCCTCTGTGCCACTCGTTTTTCTGCCCCTTTTGCCTTCAGTTCCACTAATTTTCCCTCTTCTTTTGTGCCTTTCTGCCTTCTGTTCCACTCGTTTTTTGTGCCTTTCTGCCCTCTGTTCCACTCGTTTTTTGTGCCTTTATACCCTCTGTTCCCCTCATTTTTAGTGCCTTTATTCCCTCTATCCCACTCTTTTTTGTGCCTTTCTGCCCTCTGTCCCTCGTTTCTGTGCCCTCGTTTTTTGTGCCTTTCTGCCCTCTGTCCCACTCGTTTTTTTGCCTTTCTGCCCTTTGTTCCACACGTTTTTTGTGCCTTTCTGCCCTCTGTCCTACTTGTTTTTTGTGCCTTTCTGCCCTCTGGTCCACTCGTTTTTGTGCCTTTCTGCCCTCTGTCGCAATTGTTTTTTGTGCCTTCTTGCCCTCTGTTCCATTCGTTTTTTGTGCCTTTCTGCCCTCTGTCCCACTCGTTTTTAGTGCCTTTATGTCCTCTGTCTCACTCGTTTTTTGTTCCTTTATGCCCTCTGTCCCACTCATTTTTTGTGCCTTTCTGCCCTTTGTCCCACTCCGTTTTTGTGCCTTTATGCACTCTGTCCCACTCGTTTTTTGTGCCTTTCTGTCCTGTGTTCCACTTGTTTTTGTGCCTTTATGCCCTCTGTCCCACTCGTTTTGTGTGCCTTTCTGCCTTCTGTCCCACTTGTTTTTAGTGCCTTTATGCTCTCTGTCTCACTCGTTTTTTGTGCCTTTATGCCCTCTGTTCCACTCTGTTTTTGTGCCTTTATGCGCTCTGTCCCACTTGTTTTTTGTGCCTTTCTGCCCTCTGTCCAACTTATTTTTCGTTCCTTTCTGCCCTCTGTCCCACTCGTTTTTTGTGCCTTTCTGCCCTCTGTCCCACTCCGTTTTTGTGCCTTTATGCCCTCTGTCCCACTCGTTTTTTTTGCCTTTATTTCCTGTGTTACACTTGTTTTTGTGCCTTTTTGCCCTCTGTCACACTCGTTTTTTGTGCCTTTCTGCCCTCTTGCCTTCTGTTCCACTCGATTCCCAAGCCGCCGTGGCCTTTTGTTTAAGTATTGCTGTTAATCAGAGCCCCTTCACGGGCTCCGAATAACAGCAATACTTAAACAAAAGGCCACAGTCTGCCCCTCGCTTTACTAACAAAAGCGTAGACACTTTCCAATCACAGCATGTGCTAAAGTACACAAAAGGGACTCTGATTATCAGCAATAGTGAAGCAAAAGGCCACCGTCTGTCCTGCGCTCCCACATAGCCGCAAGCGCCACAATCCCGACCAGCCCCCCCGCCTCCTTACCTGTACTCTTCACGCCCACTCCGCCGCCACCGCCACCACTTAAAAAAGTGGCTCATATTCGCACTGCTCGCTTCTTTAAAGCGGCGGGCGGCGCGACTCTCTAGCGACGTCCTGTGTGCGCGCTCCATGCGAGGTGGTGCGCGCTGATGTCAGGGGAGGTGCGCGCGCCCTGCGCGCACCTTAGAGGGAACGGTGTTCATAACTGTCTCTACAAAGGTTTCACCTGATTAGCATCAGGTTGACACCCAGTAAAGCAATAAGCAACAGACAGGCAGCCACGGCCGGCAGTGGGATTACCTGCAGGGCGTTGACGTGGGGAGGGGGAGGGGCAGGGTGGGGGGTAGTAATGTATGGATTATGGAGTTTCTCAGGTAAGTAAACATTTAAATAAAAAAAGAATTTCATTGCGCACACTGCATCGCATTTGGGGATGCAGTGCACTCAACAAAATTTGTTTTATTTATTTCAATGTTTACTTACTTGGGTAGCTCCGTAATCCATACATTACTACCCCCCACCTTGACCCTCCCCACGTCACCGCCCTGCAGGTACTCCCACTGCTTGCCACGACTGCACACAGGTTCCCTTTTCAAAGGGCCCTCCACTACCTGGCAACACGTGTCAACGCGTTTTAGTAAATGTTGATCTGTTTGAGCTAGGAACAAAATGTGTTCTTGGTCAAATCTAAAGATTATGCAGTAGAAGATAGATTCTATGATAAATGCTGCAAACCCATAATTATGTGGGAAATGCCACAACCACAAAATTACATAACCCCAGTGGTCTGGTCTTGCTTATGAAGTGTTTCTTGTACTTGATTCTTAAGAACACGCATTATAAAATATGGGAAATAGTAAAATTACATCTGCTTATATATTAAGTGGTCAAATTAAATATAATTTGTTCTGTAGTATATTTGTTTGATATTTGTATTGCTTTTTGGAGTACTGGCGCTGGCGGTTTATGGTTCTGTCTTCATAGCTGTAAGGGCACGTCTGATAATCAGTGCAGCTGTGCTGTCACACAATTTTCCGTTCACCAGGAAAGTTTCCTTCAACTTGTGTGTTTTTTTAGTAGCAGTTTATACTGTCCCCTGCTTCTCAGACACACCTCAATCCCCACCCTGGTGCCCCTCAGAGACACATTGTGCTCAGAGATCCCCTCCACTGGCTTCTGCCCTGTACTCATAAGTGTTAAGATCTCTTGATCCCATCTGAGCAAGTTGAAGGTTTTGTGGTACATAATCTACACCAACGGTAGCTGTGTATTGCCTTCTCTGTGTGAATTAATACCAGAATCTGGAACAATTATGAAACTTGAGTACCTTCACATTATTTATTTTTTGTGTATTATGGAAGCTTTGGAAAATAATAAGTATAACTTTTGCAATATACCTCCTATAGCAGGCCGAGTACTCACTATAGAACACCAGCTCTTTCACTTTTGTAGTGATTAGTGGTCCCAGCAACTGCGCACAACAGAAAAAAGAAAGCGAGTCATGTTTTCAAAGACATACATTGCTATGCATGGGTTGTAAGGTGTCCATTCACTGTATTTTAAAGTGCATTGATCTGCAGTATGAATTTTTTTATTTTCCGTTTACCACTAGAAGAAGGCATTCATGGCTCTTTGTGAAACAGGGGCGGTCCAAGATGGCGGAGTGAGGACGCCCTAGAGCGCAGCAGCCGTTGAGGGCTCCCACTGATTCATCATTCCCGACTGTTTATGGAGCTGTAAGAAAAGATAATGCAGTCCTGGATGCTTTCTGCTATAACACGTTGGAGGATAAGTGCGTGCATCTTGTCTCGAACTACGAGTCAAGAAAACACTTACCGGTGTTGTGTAATATCTGGTATCCCCCTGGTATCTTTTATCCCCTGCGCTTCGGCCGTCTTCGGAGAATGAACTCAGCCCGGGCAGGATCAGACAGACGTAGTTGATCTCTGCTCGGGCTGAGTGCAGGGATACACGATATCATGGGACACCAGACAGAGCACACGCTACAAATTAGTTTACATTTCGTTTCTCAGCTGCCCAAGAGACAGGAAGCAAATCTAAAGCAGTTCAAAGAACGAAAGTTTAAATAAATGAAAAATAAATGCATAGTGAAAGAATGGAATGGTTATTTTTCAACCACATCGTAACTAGTACAAAGAAGGAAAGGAATGCACGCACGGAGTCGGGGGGAAAGAATGTTCTTTTTTATTTTTGAAGCAAATCGCAATTGGTACAAAGAAGGAAACGTGAAATTAATAAAAAATTAAATAAATGCAGGCACGGAGTGGGAGTGAAAGAATGGATTTTTTTAAAGCAAATCGCAAGTAGGACTAAGAAGGAAACGTGAAATAAATGAAAATTAAACATATGCACGAAGTCGGAGTGAAAGAATGGAATTTTTTTTCTTCAAAGAGATGGAATGACATTGTAAATTAAAACATGAGGCGAGAGAATGATAGAGCAGCAGTAGCGGCTCCTGGAGGGAATGCTGCTGGACAGTGATGCAGGGCGGGGGAGGGGCAGGGTGAGGGGTAGTAAACTCCGGATTATGGGAGAACGGAGGTAAGTATACAAATAAATGAATAAAACAAATTTCATTGTGTGCGCTGCATCGCATTGGTCGATGCAGCACGCGCAACAAAATTTGTTTTATTTATTTGTATACTTACCTCCATTCGGCCATAATCCGGAGTTTAATACCCCCCACTGTGGCCCTCTCCCGCCCTGCATCACCTCCCAGCATCATTCCTTTCAGGAGCTGCTACTGCAGAGAAGGGACAATAGCTTGCAAGGTTTTAGATTGCTGTGTGTGACATTCATATAATTTCAGTGTAATTATGTGTGATATTTCAACAAATATGAGTTACACTTTCTGGCAAGCAAAGTCAAGTAATAAAGATGATGGAAGCATATAAATATCAGAAATTACACCCATTTCACGAAAGAGAAACACTAAGAAGTTCTTAAAATTACTGCAAAGCACCAGATATGGAAGAGTACTAACCTAGAACTTGCGAACCAACCCGAAAGACAAGGGCATTGGCAAGGCTCAGGAGATTGAGGCACACCCTTTACAGTCAGCCGGGAAGCTGTTTATTTCAAAGACAGTACAGTTCAATGAATCCGAATAAAAATGATAACTGAGGAGTTTGGCTGAGTGGTGTCAGCCCCGGTTAGCACTCCACTACCTGTCCAATCCCGCAGCACCAGATCACACCAGCAGGCTGAAGCTGTCACAGAGCTACTAAAAACACCAGGCTCATAAGTGACAAAGCTGCTGGCCATGCTGAAAGTTGGACCAGAATCATTACTGCTGCCCCTCATTACAACAACCAGGTATCAAGTTGTCGATGCTAGGGGCCAGACTCACTTCGCTAGGCAGGCGCCAACAGACTGAGGCCCTGGGGAGGCCGCATCCATCCTGGTGACTGCTTCCTAGGGCTCACCTTCCAGCTTGTTTAAGTGTAAGCCACACTCACCTGTGGCAGCCTAGTGTGCAGGCAGTTCTTTGTGGAAGGGAAGTTTGGAAGCGGGGACGCCGTGTGCAGGGGGGGTGAGTGTATGGGTTTCTCTGGTGTTTTTGGAGGGTGTGGGGAAAAGATTCTAGTTGCAGACAGGTGTCTCATGCAGGGTACCTTACTCCCTGTGGTGCTGCAGATCACTGCCGTTTATCTACTGTGAAGCGCCAGCGGGCATGATGCCATTTGCGGTGTTAGGTGCTAAGTGCAGACCCTTCCATCCCTGTGGCTCACATTACTTGCTGAGTGCATGAGTAAAATTCCTAACTTGTTCTCCTGGCCTGCTCTGTGAGAATTCAAGACCAAACCGACCAGGAAAGCTAGTACTGGAGCGAGATTAAGTTTCAAGGTGGGGGCATGGGTTCCCTTACCTGCTGCTGGTGTAGGCTCAGCCTCTCCCTCCTGGGTGCTGCTGTCTTCAGAGTCGGCTGCAGCCGTGCTCCTCCAGGACTCAAGTTGATGACTCCTTGCCTGCTGCACCACGGCAAGCATTCTGAGATGAGGCTGCCTGGCTGCAATTAAGTGCTGCCTGTTAGAGACCACCAATCCCGCAGCTGTCTAGACTGGGATGGGACCGGCCATGGGTCACAACCCTGTCACATTAGTCAATGACTGCTGCATAGCCCCCTTGCACCAAGCCAGTCCGTCAATGTATAAAGAGAGCAAGTCTCTTGATAGAAGCTGTTGGCCATAATTTTAACACTGACTGTGAAGTGCCATCTCGTGACGAGTCTCACAGTGAGTCACACAGTTAACCTGAATGGATTGCCGGAGTCGAGGGGAAGTCTATAAACTTTGTTACATTGTAGCCTATGCTCTCGCCTGCCTAAGCCAGCCTAGTCACGAGCTGAGCCAGCCGCCCAAAGCCAGCACAAGCAGCGCGGACCGCGCACTGCAACCTGGATTTCGGCTTCTAACAGTGAACTAATAGCACTCTGGCTTGATACTGAGGTGCTACAAATGCATGACTTTCCATTTCAGTGGGGCGATGGGGATCACCACTCTGAAATGTGTTAGTCTAACATCTGATGCGTGGTACTTGGTAGAGCTGAGGGAAACAATGGTAGAGATTTAAAAACCTAAAAGGGTAAAACACTTCAATATGGAATAATGTTAAAGTGTGAGGGCTAGAAAAAATGTAATGGGAAAAAGCAGAAGAGGAAAATGGAGAAATAAAAAATTTCAGATTATATACAATGAACAATTTACAAAACTGTTTTCAAAACATATAACTGACACTGTAAGTACAACAACAGTGACAGTCCGTCCCTTGCCATGTCCTGGCATTCGAACAGGCAGTACTAAAATTAAAACAGTTGACTGCCAGAACATCAAAGGCTATCAGAACTTGAAGAAAGGTGAAGGAAGGCACTCATGGACCTGAAAGAGAATACTACACTTGTCATCAAACCAGCTGACAAAGGCGGCGCAATCGTTATCATGGATAAAAACATGGATCACGAAGAATGTATCAGAGTGCTACCAGATGAAAACAGCTATGAAATTCACTGGATTGGCCCTACTCCAGTGCTTAATTTGTGCCGGTGCTTCCCTGGGCTCAGCACCGGCACTTATTTCACAGGGCCAGGACTATTCATTTCTTCACCAGTAAGTCCTGCCCAAAGCCAGCCTCAAGACCCAGTGAGCCACGAGAACAGGATCCTTGCTGGTACGTGAACAGACTTCTGTGTGACTGGATTCAGGCTCACGCAGCAGCCTGCTGGCATCCTCCGCCAAGAGCCACGCGAGTCGTACCTACGTCATAACCTCATCATCTTCACCTTCCTGAATGCCCCCTGCCAGTACTAGACTTGCTCCTGCCCTGCCGGGTACCGATGCTCGTCACCGCTGAGTGCTGTGTCCACTACCTGTGACTTCCTGTCCCACGCTTCCGCCACCCTAACTTGGGACTTCTGAGACTGACCGACTCAGCACCGCTACGAGAGCGGTGAGTGTAGACCCAGTTGCCCCACAATCTCCTATACATTAGGTTAAAGGTTGGGGTTCAGTGGTACACCTGACAGGCCGGGCAGTGTTCCTCATGGGGGCTTAGTCTTGGCTACTCAATGACCGATTAGATCATGGCATCGCGAGGTGGAGCTAAGCTGAAGAGGCACAACTTTTCTTATCTGCATAGCTCATGTATCTTCCCAGGTGCAGACACGGAAAGACAATCCTCTGCTTTCTATGAAATTGTTTCTGACTCTCAACCATGGAAATCGAGAAAAGAAAACACACTTTTTCTCTACTTCTGTTCTGGACTGTAATTAAGCAAGCAGTGGAGCCGGCATCCAGTAGCAGGGTGGCAGCTCTGCTTTAATTTCAGCAGCAGCACCTGAAGAGAAATAAGGGATGCACATGAAAGAAAAAAAATCTGTGCTCTCCCCACCACCACACCGTTTGTGGCCAAGGAGAGAGATACCGATGGCCTTATTGCCTGTTTCGCTTAGTAGAAAATAAATGCAGTTAAATTACCTTTCTCTCCCTATGGGCCAATGTCTGCGGTTCTGGCACATAATTGCGGTGGCGTGCGATAAACAGCCGTTATTGTATGTTAGAACAAAAATAATTAGGAGGTAAGTAACAGTATGTAAGTAACTGTTAGTTGACCAAACACTTACTTTTGAAGCAATTCTTTCAAGTTGCAAGCTGGTTTGGGATAAACACCAGAGTTAAGAGTTGTTTTTCTTGATAATAAGAGATGCAAAATTATAACGGAAACAGTGGAAGGGTTGGCTACTAAAACACAGGCATCAGATGGGACATCAGTATGTGACCTGGAAGGCATGACAGACATTGTTTAAGAAAAAAAAATTATGCATGTCACGCAGAAATGTCAGCATTATGGGCACATCCTCTCTGCTGCTGCAATGACCAGAGTCAGTACAGGCGATCGCCATGATCCAAGGTGGTAATAAATGTCTCATACACTGTACAGACAAGCAGATTCAACTATTGGAAAACAACATGTCTTGGGAAATGGGTGACATATTGCCAGTCCACTGCACCATCAAAACTTTTGGTATGATGTATTCCCCCTCAAAGTAGAGAAAAACGGCAAAACTCAAGAAAAATTTTCTTTGCAATCCTTTCCGTTGTCATTTTTTTAATATAGATTGTTTTAACTGATTGTTAAAAATAACTGTTCCTGGAGAATTCACACTATTAATACAATTATTTCAGTGTATATTAAAAAGGCTTCAGTCTGTTTTTAGAAACATCACTGTGAGCGATATTTTAGGAGCGTTAATGCAGTTTTAGTGTAGGTACTGTAGATTCATTATTTCTGATTAAAAATTTTGAAAGCAATTCTAGGATCCACCATTTTTAAGTAGAACTTTGTGTGTGTACGTCAATCTTTGACTGTGCCTGCAGTGAGTGTGAGTATGAGCATCTGACTGTATCACGACTTTCTGCAGTGCTGGCAACTGCAGTTTCTAAGCAAATATTTTAGCCCCGGCACTTAATGTTTTACACATTAAGCACTGCCCTACTCCAAGACTTGTGAACAGAATCAGAACCTTGGTGGATGAGGACCTGTTGAATTATTTGATAACCAAACATGAGGCTGGGTTTCTGGTGGGTAATAATCCCCGCACCCCGATTCTATACTCTCCCCAAAATCCACCAAAAAATGGATGCCCCCTACCAGGAAGTCCTATAGTGTGGGTTAATTTCTTGAACCTCTTTCACAATTCTGCGATTGGTTTTTTAGCCCTATCGTACAGTAGTCTGCATCATACCTAAGATTCTAAAGATATCCTGTGCCTATTTAGAGACCTCAAGACCAACCTAGCTGAAGATCTTTTCATTGCCATGGATATCGAGGCATTATACACCAGTATACCTCAGAGACGCACATTGAGCGTGGTAGAACACATTCTCCTGGAAAGAGACTGGGAGTTCATGACACCCAGACATTTCATCTTGGAGTGCCCAGAATTGGCTCTCATGGAAAACTTCTACGAATATGAAGACACAATATACCATCAGATCAGAGGCACTTCCATGGAAAGCACTTTTGCTCCGAGCATGACGTGCCTCTATGTACACCAATTCGAAGTGGACCACATATTCCATCAAGACAACCCATTTGCAGCACAATTGAAAGTATGGAGACAATATAACCGGCAACCAAGATGAAGCAGAGGGCTTTGTGAGATGGATAAATACTAGAGATGAGCATCTGAAATTCACACATGTAATCAGCAAGGAGGGAGCCATTTTTCTGGGACCTAGCTATCAGCATGACAGCAGAAGGGATCCAGATGAAAGTTCACAACAAGATCACAGACAAAAACAGTTTACTGCTTTTTGAGAGCTTCCACCCCCGGTCACTGTGAGAAAATTTGCCAGTAGGTCAATTACTCAGTATCCGGAGGAATTGCTCTAGTATGGAAACCTATGAGGAACAGGACGAGACTCTGGAGAAGAAGTTGATTGAATGACACTACCCTAGAAAGATGATCCGAAGAAGAAGAAAAACAAGAAAAGAAGATGAATGAAAAAGTAGTATGCGTCACCACATACACCCCAATATTGAATAAAGTACAAAAGATTGTACATAAACATTGCCATATCCTTAATGGGGTAAGAAAACAGTGCCCCCCCCCCCCACAACTATTTGCTTTCAGACGTAACAGGAGAATCCATGATGAACTTGTTCACACTAAGGCACCACCTCCAAGGATTTGAGCTAAACCACACTATGGGGCAACCAATGACCAGTTGGACACTACCCATGCAGAGGATGTGTGGCATGCCCATTTAACAGCACAACCAAAATGGTGGATATATAAACGATCCATCCATGGATATTAAAAACCTTTAGCAAGAATCATATTTATTTGCTCACATTCCTCTGCAATCTGATGTGTGTGGGCATGACAACCAAAAAAATCAAAGTCTGCATCAATGAACACAGGAGCACCATTAGATGCAAAAAAACTGATACAAAGTTGACAAGGCATTGCTTGGAACACAATCACAAGGACACAGATCGGAAATGGGTGGTACTTGAGGTCATAAAAAGAACAGGCCCTAATATCCAGAGGATCCTCCACACGAGAGAACAATGGTGGGTCTAACGCCTACATACATGGGACACAGGACTGAATGATGAGATACCGTGGCTCCAGATTGGAAATTAATACAACCTTAATGAGAATAATTTTGCTGTAGATCTTGGCGCACAGACAATATCCTACCTGTCTGCGTCCAGTGTGGGCATCACTATATTTAAGAAATAGCCAATCGTGAAGGAGCATGAACACTACAGGTTCTTTGACCTTTTCACCTCATTCTGCCTGTACTCCTCCACAACCGCACTAAGCAATTACTATGAATCTGCAGATTACCATGCATCACAGATTACCATGACGTGTGAAAGTTCACAATGCCTTGTGCTCAAAATCCAACCCTCTGGCTTTCATTATTATTTTCTTAAATGTGTGAATCGATGGTACCCATGTACAGTCTATTTGGGGAACGCCTGCGAATTTGAGCACAGATTGCACACCATCGCTAGACCCATACAAAGTATTTCTGTTCTTTAGAATTTTTAACCCACCCTGCATTTGTGGTCTTTAGTGCAAAAGAGGGGCAGTACCATAAAGGCAAACAGTGGCTGAACAGCCTGATGCAGCACGTAGACGCGACACCCAGGCAGAATCAGGCGGTTTTCCCGTGACACCGGGAACCATTAATGTCGAGCTCAGCGACAATGGTGTATTGAGTGTCATATATATACATGGGTGAATCAAACTTATGTACAAATTTTCATGAAAGAGTAGGTTAAAAATGAAGAAACCAATATCTCTGGTAGTTTGCACAGTTGCTTGTTAATATAGAACTTGTCACTGAGCACGTTTTTTCACTATACTATATGGCACCACCATCTTGCATTGAATTGTTGACAGCCTTATAACAAAAATGCATTTCAATACTGCTTTATTGAACAGTAAGTACATTTTGTGTTCGCAATGCAAATTTGTGTTTTTTGTGTTCCAACTTTATTTGCTATACAGTAATGTTGCAAGCTCAAATGAATGTTTCCTGATCAAGCTCATAATTGTGAAGCAATTGCACTTTCCCGACAGAACCATTGTAGCTTTTCACACTTGTTATTTACAGCGCTGTAAATGGTAAACACTTGCAAGCACTGTAAAAAAAGCCAGGTTCTTATTTGACGATAAGACCAACATGTACCCCTATTAGGTAATCTGCTTTAGGTACTATCTGTCCTCTTCCATTTGCAAAATCAAACATAGAAGAAATGTATTTTTTCTCACATGGCTATTGGGCAACGGTGCAGAAAACAGATGGTGAGTCAGAATGGTAACAGAAAGCACATTTGCGAAGAGGTGGGAAATCTGACAACAGACTGAGCCGAAAGCCACATCACTACTACTGCAGACAGATCCCAGCCATAGCGGAGGGCATGCTATGGAGTTGGGCCTCAGCGGAAAATGGGTCTCATCTTCCAGAGTCAGTTTCAAGAACAAAGCAAGAGCAGGCCGCTGCCTTAAGTCTAGAGGAGCAGATGACCATCAGCATTATCGTAAAACTAGCAAAGAGTACAGGGGGTGAAGTGGCGCAACATGTCACTTTGCCAAGTGTAGCAAAAATCCATGCACCAGCCCTGGTTAGCTTTCTTTGGTACCCACTGTTTCCGTTGGAGAATGTTTGAAGGGGAGAGATGACTGCAAAGCCCTTGAAGGTGAACTACTCATTGCTTCTTATATGATGGGGTGCGGTTTCATAACAGAACACACATTTTCCAACAACTCCGCGCTATAACTTGGAGAAACAAGGCATCATGGCGTTAATAGTTACAGCTCTGACACGACGTACAGAATCACTTCTTTACAAGCTGTTTATTCTCACAAGCAAGTGAGGCACAGAGTGTCCTCTGTCTAAATCTCTTTAGTAACATTTCTATTTGTCTTTTGTGCTTCCAGTCACTGGTCTTCCAGGTGTAAACATAAGACCACATTGGCAGAACCATCCACGTGACTTACTATCGCCGCCTGTCAAAAAGAAAGTAAACCTAACTGCAATAATGCCCGCTTCAGCAGAATCATACCAAATGCATGGAGAAATGTGCAGCGGTCAAGATGTCTGTCTGTTTTAAGCATGCAGTTTAAAGTTCAAATGCATCCATGCTTAAAGTTGAAGCTTGATGTACCACACAGATGAATAGATAAAACACTGTATGCGGTGCTGATCAAGGGGAAAAGAGCAAATGAGCTGCTCGTTGCGATGGACAACCAGGAGGAACCGTGATAGCCTATCCAAAGGAGCAATTAGTGAAATCACCTGGATGTGAACCAAGTACCCAGAGGAGGGACAATTACAAGCAATGCACCAATAAAAAGGCAGCATTTCTGATATGCCCAAAAAAGAACGAATGGCAATCAATGGCCTTGGTTAAATTGTAGATACATCATGACTCGCAAGGCAGCACATGCACGCTGACTCTAGGCTTGACCTAAAAAGGAGATATGATACGTTCGTAACCCTTTTTTTTTGTCAAACATGTTTGTATTGTTTTATAAACAATGTACACCATACAACATACCGTACAAAACACCCCTCACAGGGGGCCTCAAAATGCAATAAGACTGAAGGAAGCCCCCAACATTAGATATTCCATACGCACCCAACCCGGCCTCACCAAATCACCAAAAAAAGGAGGGTACAGTTTCTCATAATAACAGGGAGTGGGTGAGGTTTACAGCGACATGCGGGGGCAAGTCGCATTGCAGGCGGGGATCTATCAGACTAATGCATGGGGGCGAACAATGAAAGTCTTGTCAAAAAGAGGCAGCGGAACAGTCTGTCATGGAGTAACAATAGGCCCCAGGCATGGGGACAGAGAAACAACAGGTGCAAAAGGAAAAAGAATATCAAAAAATGAAAAGAACACTCCCTCCCTCCCCCCTCCCTGACATAGGTGGCGGCAACCTAGAAACAAAACGTCTGATTCTGACTGTAAAGGGCAGATTAGAGCTGGAAGAGGTGAAGAGCCCTAATAGACTGGGGGCATACAGCTGACGGGAGGCCACAAGACAAGAAGGCCACCAAGAGACCCCATTGGAATTCGAAGTTCTTGAAATTGTCCCGATGAATGGCAGACATACGCTCCAGACTGATAAGTTTCCATAATCTAGAGTGCCACAGGGAAATCTCTGGGGCCTCCTTTCTTTTCCATTCAGCAACCAAGGTAATCTTCACTGTGCCTAAACACAGCCACAAAACTGATTTATCTGCTCGTGTCTGGTGTTCCAGAGCGTGATCACGAACACCCAAAAGGACCCCCGCAACAGTGGTCGGGATAGAATACCCCAAAATATCTTTGATATGCGCAAGTATTTCCTCCTAGAAGGGGCGAATAGGCAAGCAATCCCACCAGATGTGCTTAAAATCTCCCAGAAGCCCGCACCCTCCCCAGCACCTTTCTGAGGTATTCAGAAAAATCCGTTTGAGGAGTGGAGTGGAGGTACCAGTCCATCATAGTCTTAAGGTGGGCCTCTTGTAGGTCAGAGGAGTGGTTGAATCGGGTAATATCTGCCCAGAGGTGTTCCCATTCAACATCCGAAATGGGACGCTGAAGAATGTCCTCCCACAAAGACATGTAGCGCGGTCTAGGGGCGATTGTAATGGTAAGAAGTAATTTATAGATAAATGAAATCACCGCTTTCATGGTTGAAGTTTTGGCAAGGAAGGATTCAAATGGAGAAAGGGGTCGAGTGGCTGCGTCGCAGACTTGTGGAGTGAGGGCCCAGTGCATCAATTGGGCATAGTGATATCTTTCAGTATGCCACAAATTATAGTCTTGTTGGCAGTCGTTAAAGGAGAGAGGGTCATAATTACAGAAAAAGGTGGGTCAGACCAAGGCAGCCCCTCCTCCCTCCAGGCATCAAAAGGCCCCTCCTTGGAACCTGGTGGAAAGTCTGAATTGAAATGTATTGGTGTAAATGGGGAAGGAAAGGTGGCCCATCTGTCATCTCCCGTCACGGTATCCCAAACTTTTAAGGTAGTGCGCGTGGGTGTAGTGATGTATGCATTTGGGGGTCTATCTTTTTTTGGACGCCAGACCAGGTCCTAGATGGTCCTCCCGGTCACACTATGGTCCATGTGCAGCCAATGTTTGTCGGACTCTTTTTTGGACCATTCGACCAAAACTCGTAATTGCGCTGCTTTATAATAGAGCTGAATGTCAGGGAGGCCCACTCTCCCCTCCTAGCGGGGGCGACGCAGCAGAGAAAAGGAGAAACAAGCACGCCCCCCTTGCCAGATGAAACTGAGGATAATACTCTTAATTCGGCAAAAGAAGTTCTTCCCTAACTCTATGGGTAAGGCCTGAAGGAGATATAGAAGTTTCAGAAGAAGCGTCATCTTGACCGCATTAATTCGGCCTAATCAGGATAAGAAGAGAGGCCTTCACCGTATAAATTCCGCTTGAATGCGGTTGAGAATGGGCGGCCTCGACGTCCTCGACGTTAACTGCACCCCCAGGTATTGTATAGAAGTGGAGGCCCAGGCGAGGGGGGTGAGAGGTCGAAGTCTGTGGACCTCATTAGGAGGCAAAGTAAGGTTGAGAATATAAGATTTACAAAAATTTATTTTGAAACCTGCAACTGCCTCATATCGTTCAAGTTCCTCCTAAAGAGCTGGGAGAGATACAGCCGGTTTGGAAAGGGACTAGAGGACATCGTCCGCAAACAAAGATATTTTATGGGAGTCTCCAGTGAACGGTATACCCTGGATATTGGGGTTACCTCTAATTGCCATTGCCAGGGGTTCTAAGCTGAGAGAGAAAAGCAATGGTGAAAGAGGGCACCCCTGCCTGGTGCCCCTAGAGTGAACAAAGGAGGTGGAGCTAATGCAATTGACTACTACCCTAGAGTGGGGACGCCGATAGTTAGCCTGGATCATGGTTAAAGATTTATCAGAAAACCCAAACGCTTTAAGAGTTTGGAATAAAAATGCCCAATTGACGCGGTCAAAAGCTTTCTCAGCGTCTAAACCCACTAAGACCGCAGGGATCTGGTGCCTATTAGCCTTTTCAATTAGATGGACAATTCTACGGGTGTTGTCGTGTGTTTGGTGCCCTTTAATGAATCTGGACTGGTCAGGCATTAGATCATTGAGTCCAAATTTAGAAGGGAATAGGGCGATAGGAAGAGCAATGTTGGGATTCTTTCCCTGGTTTTGGTATCACCGAGATCAGGGCCTCAGTCATAGACGAAGAAGAATCCCCAGTATCGGCCATCTCATTAAAAAGTCGCACCAGGTATCAGTAGATGTCTGATGCAAAGGTCTTCTAAAAGAGGGAAGTATACCCATCGGGGCCTCGGGCCTTATGGGTTTTTAGAGCCTTAATAGCTAAAAGGGCTTCCTCTTGCGTAAAGGGAGCGGAGGGCAATTCATTCAATTAGTTGGAAACCTGGGGTAGGGGCAGCGCCTGGATAAACTCCTGTTGGGAGGTCGCTTCCAGCTCTTCTCCGGTGTACAGGGCGTCATCAAACGAACCAAAGAGTTCAGCTTTGACCTCATCCTTATGTATGAGGTCCCCAGTAGGACCAACTATGCCTCCTATATATTCTTTCTCCCGCTTATCCCAAAGCTGCCTGGCTAAATGTTTACCAATGTTATTGCTTTGAGAGTAGGAGAGGTGACGGAGTTTCAGGAGTGTGAACTCAGCCCTGTTGTTATAGATAGCAGGTAATTTGCCACAAAGAGCTGTCAAATGGCGGATAGTTTGCCGAATGGGGTTTTGTTTATGTGAGCGTTCAACAGAGGACAGTTCCTGTTCTAGAAGCTATCTTTCCCTACCACGTTGTCTATTTAGGACCGAATTAAGGGCGATACACTTCCCCTCGGAAGACTGCTTTGAATGCGTCCCGAGTGGTGAACTTCGAAGTATCTTCTGGAGCGTTAACCTCAAAGAAGTCTTTGATAGTGTCCCGGAGTTTAGCACACGGCTCCTTATCTTTAGCACCTAGCTAAGGACGATGGAAAATACCACCTGGGAGTAGACGGCACGTCTCTGCGCCAAGAGAGACAGATGGAGAGCAGACTGCATCTCGGAGAGAACCCAGAAGAGACTGACTAAGGAAAATATAATCAATCCTGGAGTACGTGCGGTGCACATGGGAGTAGAAAGTATAGTCTGTGGGATGAATGTGCGCCATGAGTCTAGTAAGCCTAAGTCGTGGATTTGTTGCTGTAAGTCAGTGGGAAAGGAGCCTAGATTGGAGCGCTGTGAGTATGTGCTGTCCATTTCCTTGTGCAAGGTTAGGTTAAAATCGACCATAAGGATGATTTGTTCGTCTGCAAAGTCTAGCAGTTTCCCCAGTAGTGAGCGCAGAAAAGGCGCTTCACCAGAGTTAGGCGTGTACAGTGCCGCAAAGGTGCATATCTTCCCCCGTAAACGCCCCTTGACCATCACCCATCTCCCCTCCTTATCGTTAAGGACAGCTAAAGGTTGAAATTGTACTGTAGAATGAAACAACAGTGCCACCCCTCAGTGTTTAGTAAGTGCCGAAGATCTATAGATTAAAGGGTAATGTTTATGCCTAAAGCGCCCATCTTCGGCTCTAGCCAGGTGTGTTTCTTGTAGGGCCACTACATCTAAATGGTGATCAGTAATGTACTTCCAGACTTTCTGATGTTTCTGAGGGGAATTCAGCACTTTAACGATCCAAGTGCCAAGTGTGACCGTCATAGTGTCATCCGTGTTTGCATGCCCGCTGTAGAGACCCCCACATCTCCATCCTAGGCTGGGACGGCGCCCAGCCCTTCAGAAAGAAACCAATGCTCACTCAAATCAGCCATTAGTAGATTGGAGCCCAAAAGCCAACCAGAGCTAAACAATAAAAAGCCGCAACCATGTCTCCCCCCTCCCAAAACTTCCCAAGTAAAGGAAACAAACATAAATAAAAAAACAGTGCCAGAATGTGATAACAAGAGTCCGGCGGGTGCGCACAGCACCCACGGAAACCTGGGGGAAAAACTGGTCCGAGGTCCTCGTCCACGCCCACCCCGGCTACTAGTGCCTGAAAAGGTAAGCTTAACATTTACTAGGTACGACTGCGAAACAAGTTTAAACAAAATCCCTCCCAGAACAATAGCCCAACTGCATTGGCGGAAGAGGCATTATTAAAACGAGAGTCACTTTGAGGGCATCACCCATAATATAGGAAACGCGGCCCAAAATAATGCCCATCTAGCACTCAAAACAGATGTGATTGATTCAGAACTACAATGGTGTCCCAAAACTAAAAGCATAAACCTTACTTGACGAGCCGGACAGTTCATGTTCGATCGAGGCTGACCCCAGAATACCTGAGTCCCGGATGAGAACGGGCCCCGGTGCAGTCAGGCTGGGAAAAATCCAGAGCCCAACTGGAAAGCGGCGTTGAAGACCAAGGCCTACCAGCCTGCGGCCCTCGCCATGAGGAGAAGCCAGAGAACAGCAGGGCTCGCAGGGGGCCAGCGCCGAAATGGGGACCTGAAGTAGTGGCAGATCCCGGTCCAACAGAGAACCCCAACCCATCACTTCTGGCCCCTGCGAGCTCCCGTCGACCATCCAGAGGTCGAGGGCGTCCCTCGTGGTTGGGCGTCATTGCTATCCAGTGCGGTGTTCGAGTCATCTGTCGCAAGGCCCAACAACTCTAGGCCCTCTTTCAGCTCCGTGATGTGATGGCGCTTGTTCTTGAAGTCAAAGCTCAAGCCAAAGGGGTATGTCCACCAGTAACGGATCTTTTCTTCGTGGAGCCTGGTCGTGATGCCTCTAAACATTTGTCGCCTCGCCAAAGTTGCAGGAGCCAAATCCTGGTAAATGGAGCATGAGTAATTCTGAAACGAAATGGAATTCTTCGCCCTGGCTGCCTGGAGAACTGCCTCCTGAAGGAGTGGAACTTAGCCAGGACGTCATGTGGTCTTTTCTTCTCGCTAGGCTGGATCGTACCCACCTTTTGCACTCTATCCAGTTGGATTTTAAGTGCTTGGGGAGCGACAATATCCGCAAATAGCCCTTCCACGAAGGCTGCCAGGTCGGGCCCCTCCACACCCTCCTCCAAGTCACGGATGCGTATGTTCTCCCTCCGCGAGCAGTTTTCAAGGTCCTCCACCTTAAGGAGAGATTGGTGAAGCTCGTCCTGGAGTTGGCGGACATCCTCCCGCAGATCTGTAGTGAGCTTCTCTTGCGCCTGAGCTTGTGTATCCAGGGCGAGGACCCTAGTGCCCACAGAATCCACATCTCTCTGTAGGGACGTCAGGCAGTCGGTTAAGTCCGTGCATAGCTGGTCTATGGAGGTTTTAATATCTTGGGACAGATCAGTGAGAAGTTCTGTTTTAAAGTCTTTAAACATCGCCGCCAATTCAGCCTTCGTGAGGGCCATTGCGGAAGTGTCTGTGTCACCTCGCAGCGTTGGGCGCCTTTCCCAAGAAAGGAAAAAATCAGAAACTTTACCTGTCTGTTTATTCGTCGTCTTCTTTGGCGGCATAGGATGCGGAACAAGCTGGCCCAAGGAGCTATGTGAAAGGAGGAAGCGGCCGCAACTTTAACCATTAATGCCCAAGGCGTCGAGTGTTAGGCGCCGACCCCCGCAGCAGTGATACTGCCCAGGGCTAGTGTCTTCGCATGTCCGAGTGGTACCATGTGGAAGGTTGTCCAACAGCAGGAAACATTGAGAGGGACACCAACCTCTTGTGCGCCGCTCCAGGGGCCACCCGGCAAGGGTGGGTGGCAAAGCCCGGCCCATACTGCAGGCAGCGGCGGCGTGGCATGGATTGCAAGGGTCGGGAACTCCGATGAAATGGTCGCCCTCGTGGTACCTCTTTACCGGGGCAGGACAGAACCGGCAGTCAGCAAAAGAAGCGCTGTGGGCTGATGAAGCAGTGTGACAGAGTCTAATAAGGCAGCCCCAACGTCGATCCGAGGGATAGCAGCAAAGTCGGGAGGAGATCATAGGTCCCGCAACTCCCAGGCGAGGTCAAGGAAGACCTGGTGAGGCGCCAGGTGCAACACAAAGAGCATCTTAGGCCGCCATCTTAGTGCCAGGCAGGCGTCTGGGACAGAGCTCCACGGGAGGACGCTGCCACAGCAGGGGTGAGATTCATGCCCCCCGGGCCAGTATCGAGGTGGGAGACTCAGGGACATGTAGATCCAAGCATTCACTCGCGGGGAAGACCCCGACGCCGCGTTGGCTTGCAGCATCTCTCACTAGCTGCCGGCCGCCATTTTGGTCTCCACCACGGCAATCCTCCGCAGACAAAATTCAGCGTCCCCACAGCAGCTGAACCGGACAACTTCACTCCAGCGAAGCCCCAGGCGTTCCGCCACAGGAGGGTCACATACCGGCCCCATACCCATTCTTGTTAAAATGTCCCAGAGCCTCAAGTGACTTACACAGTCAAACACTGCTGTGAGATCTACATAGTCCATGTGAAGTCTCCCACCCTTTGCTTCCACGTATTTCCCCCTAATTAAGGTCAAATTTAAAACCTGCTCTATGGTCCCCAGACCCTCCCTTAATCCATACTGTATGTCAGATATGATCTTAGTGTCTCCATCCACTGCTGTAGGCGTTCTAAAATGATGCGTCCCACAACTTTCCCTAGGGAGTTGAGCAACGAAATAGGACGGTAACAAGTTGGACTCAGACGATCGCCCTTTTTGAAAATTGGAACCAGAATGGATTCTGACCAAGAGTCTAGTAGTCCAACTTTGCCGGTTGCTTCCAATACACTGAGAAGAATTGGGGCCCAAAGATCTTTTTTAAATTTATATAGGTCGACAGGGAGCCTTGCCCCCTTTACTGGCATTTAGGGCTTGCTCGACTTCAGCTAAAGTGAAATCTAGATCGAGTGGGAAAGTAGGGGACCTATTGCCATTGCTGCTCATCCCCAGATAACCCTGAGCTGCGGACGAACTTGGAGGTGCTCCAAATATTTGAGAGAAATGAGCTATCCAACATGCTTCGTCAATTGCGGCTTCAATTTTGCTGTTAACCCTAGGACCAGACAAAAATGGAGTGTTTATAACCTCCCAGAAAGAAGCACTATCATTCGTTGCACAGCTTTAATGCAATTCTGCCCAAAGTTCCTCTTTCAGTTCTGATTTCCTTTGTCTTAGGGCCTTATGATAAGTCTTCCTAAGTTGAGTTACCTGTACCCTGTCTCTTGGGGTTTTATTAAGAGCACTTTTAAGGTTTGAATATGCTTTGGTACAGGTGGAATTAAACCATCCAGCTTTGTTTTTTCTTACCCCTTTGGGTTTGACATTTAGGGCTTCATTAACAGATTTGGTTATCACCATAAAGTTGTCAAGAATCTCCTGCGGAGAAAATAAATTGGCCAAACAGACACTTATTGCCATCATGGAGTTGTTTACAACCTTTTCGGTAATCTTTTCGGGGTCGACCCTGACCCACTTAAGGTTGTAACCATTTAATCTGTTCATGGCCAAACATTCGTCCCCATAGATACTCAGCCGTTTATCCTCTCCTTGTGCCAGCGGAAAAGAAAGGGTAATTGGGATAGGGAAATGGTCGCTAAATGCGCAGGCTTGAGTTTTACAATCCGATAAAAAGAATGAGGCCCTGCTTACCAAAAAAATTAAATCAATGCAGCTAGAGGCACCTCTACCATTAAATGTTGGAGTTAAGGGGACAGTGGGCGATATCAATTTGTTTGCACTGACCAATTGTAGAATCGAAAACGTCTCGTTCAGGCAGACCCCAGTCTGAGAATGGATAAAATGAGTCATGTTGTTATCTTGCTCATCTAGGAGGCCACATGTGATGTTATCATTACGTTCACATAGGGGTATATTAAAGTCACCACCCCCAGATAATGATAGAATTTTTCCCTTGACGGTTATTGTTAGAATCTAAGAGTAAATAACGGATTTCCTTCAAGATGGCAATTAGCTGGGGCTGCTGTAAATTATTATAGAAAATAACTAACACTAAAAAATCCTGTTTGTTCATTTCTAATAAGATTATCTGGTAATTTTCCTCCATTTTTAAGGCGGTAATTTCCCTCACTTTTATTAGGTTAGAAATATAGACCACTGAGCCACCTTTTGCAAGCCCTGATGGAGATGGCGTTGCCGGAGAAAAAAAGGTTTTATAACCATTTAGGTCAATGGGTAGAACAGCCCACGTCTCTTGTAAGCAGAGAATGCCATATGTCCTCGCGAAGGTGAGCCACTCAAGTTGGTCGATCTTTGAACGGAGACCCGCAATATTCTAAAAGATGATACTAAGTGGGAACCCTCTTGTGGGACTTGCGGCAAGGAGAAAGGGGGTTGCCGGACGTCCTTGTTCCTTAAGGCAGGTTCTATCATTTAAAGTACCCATACCTGAGTCCAGGCCAATTTTTATGGGCATGCTCTGTTGGTTAAATCCATTACAAGAATTCATTGTCATGGGTTCTTGCTCCTGTTCCAAAGGAGTCAAAGTGGAGTTGATGATAGGAGATACAAAGTTTTCTGCCTGATCTACTTCAGAAAAAGGGGTAAAAAGGAGACTTATTTCCTGCAAAATACACAAGATGATGGACGGAATGTTGCGCAATGGCAAAACATTCACCCCCAGTCACAGATCTGGGTTTAATCCATTGTTATTTTTCTCACCAAGCCACCCAAGTTCAGACATGGCCATATGCAAATTAGTCTTGACCCTGTGCCTCATAGGAACAGTCCAGACCAAACTGCCAAGCCATGTCTTTCTTGGACCAGAATCAAGCATCCTAGGACCGGTTTCTGGCTATCATCCGTCTTTAGCCAGGATAGCTTGACTCCAGTGGCTTAGTGAGCACGGGACCCACGTCTGGGCATACCCTTCCCACATAGGGTGAACAGCAAAATACACAAGATGATGGACGGAATGTTGCACAATGGCAAAACATTCACCCCCAGTCAAAGATCTGGGTTTAATCCATCATTATTTTGCTCACCAAGCCACCCCAGTTCAGACATGGCCATATGCAAATCAGTCTTGACCCGGTGCCTCATGGGAACAGTCCAGACCGAACTGCCAAGCCATGTCTTTCTTGGACCGGAATCAAGCATCCTAGGACCGGTTTCTGGCTATCAGCCATCTTCAGCCAGCATTGCTTGACTCCAGTGGCTTAGTGAGCACGGGACCCACGTCTGGGCATACCCTTCCCACATAGGGTGAACAGCAAAATACACAAGATGATGGACGGAATGTTGCACAATGGCAAAACATTCACCCCCAGTCACAGATCTGGGTTTAATCCACTTATTTGCTGACCCACTGTGTTTCCTTCATGTGAGCAGGAAGTGGTCGCAAATACAGGAGTTGGTTGTCGATCCACTTCCTCTAGGAGTGATTGCAGCTCAAACCTATTAGAGGTTATAACCGAACCGTTACCTTCTCCTCTGGACCCTTGAAGAGGTTTATAAAAGAAGCCCAGGGGGAGGGCCGTGATACTGGTGTGTAAAGCAGGAGGTACCTCTTATTGGTTTAACAGAAAGCGGACCAGTCGGGCGTCCTAAAATTTATGACTATGCAATCTCCCTGGAAAGACTTTGATGAGGAGCCTACCCACCCCACTCTACGAGCCATCAAAATTCCATGTGTGTGCTAAGGATTAAAATGCTTATATTTCGTCAGCCAGTCCACTACTTTATTACGGAGGGAGGGCCAAGATTCGGTCTGTTTTAGTGTTGGGACACCCGTTAAAATTAGTACGTAAGGGCAGGATGCAGGTGATAAATGTAAATTATCTGTGCTGGGTTAGACCAGAGACTCGCTAAAATTGTCCCTTTTAACCTCCCCTTGAGTTCTCTTGTGCTCCACCCTGGCAGTCACCTTTAAAATGGGATTCTCTGCTATGTGTCTTGGTACAATTTCAGGTTGAGGATCCCTTAAGGAACCACACATAACCTCTTGAGTGGATTGCCTATGACCATCCTTTTCGGTAATAATAGATTCCTTATTAGTGTAGGTTGTTTTTACTAGTTGAACACTGATTGGGTCTAAAATAAATAAATAAATAAATAAATAAAATAAAAATAAAAAAATAAAAATGAACACTGATTGAGTCTACAGTCTCTTTCAGTTGCTCAATCTTCCTCTCTATGTGGCCAAATCTTTCCTCAAAGAGTGCACTCATCTGGGTCATCATAGCCCTAGTGAGTGTTTCTGAAAGTCCTCCAACAAGGTCTTCAATAGGGGCCTTAGAGCCTTGTGAACCCTCTTTGGAGTTTGAGATGGGTACTTCTAACTGTGATTCAGGGTGATTGGGAATTGCCTCTGTTTGAGTTGCTACTGAGGCAGTTCATAAAGAGCTAGTCCCTTGATGGTCTTTTTCCTTCCATCCTTACCCCCCTTATCTCCCTTCTGTTTCGTGCTTGTTGTGTGCCCTTTCATTAGTTTAGTTTGTTTCCCAGTTTGGGGCCCTGTCCACACAGATGTAATATTGTCAGTTTCCATGTCCTGTCTCATGTGGGATTGGGAGTGTGTGACCAGGGGGGAGTTAGAGTTGTTTTGTATAGTGTTGGTCTTTAAAGTTGTTGATCTGATTGTTTCTTCCACTCTGGTCAGTGGGAACTGTGAGGGATCTAGTGAGAGCCTGCGCTCGGTTAGTTGGATCTCATGAGTAAGAAGGGATTCCGCTCTTACCAGGAAGGCATTTAAAGTGCCCACAGTGAATCTTTCGTTTTTCCATCGTACTTATTTCCAAATTGCAAAGATCACAGTTAAATGTAGGCTAATTGGGCAAAATTTAGTTGAAACAAACTAAGTGTCTGTTTCTGCAAAGGGAGGCGCGAAGCGTTAACTCCTTCCAGGCTCATGACGAGCTGGGCTCATCATGAAGTAGCCTCCTACCAGGCTGATGACGAGCCCAGCTCGTCATGATCAATGGACTTTTGAAAATTCCAGCACAGGAGGAAAATATCACTAGCAGCGATGGTGTTAATGAGGGCAGCAGACGCCTATTGATGGCGCTATCAGCGTGTGCCTCAGAGGGGCTGTTGTGATCTGTTGATTCCCGGCGTGGTTTCAACGATGGCCGTTTCTCTCACGGCAGTCCCGATCCAGAGAGGGGGGGCCTCGCACACAGCCACTACCCCAAGCAGCCAGGAGGACGACCAGTAGGTGGAGGAGAGTAAGTAGAAAAGCTGTTCCCCTCGCGGCAGTAGGCAACAACCAAGTGCGCGTTCTGGGGTTAGAACTTACCAGTATTCAATTTGACATGGTCTTATGTTGGATGTGTGAGCACATTATTTCTATGTCAAATAGCACCCTTCCTTTTGCTTTCTACAATCCATTACATTAGGGATAACTAATGATATGGATCATGCACTGCTGTAATATTGCGTATCCCCTACGTTTCATTGGTTACCCTTTAGCCATTGACCAATTGAAGATGTCTTTTATTGGCTAACAGATTGCAGTATCTTTTCAAATTTTATACATCATTCCACAAGATTGTACATCAAGTTCTCTATGGGGATATCATATATATTGGCTTATACAGGCTATAATATTTAGTATCCCCTGTGTTTCTTGGGTTAGAATGTACCAGTATTCAATTTGACATGGTCTTATGTTGCATGGATGAGCCCAGTATTTCTGTGGCAAACAGCACCCTTCTTTTTTCTTTCCAGCATCCTTTGCAATGGGGATACCAAATAAAATGGCTCACGCATTGCTACAATATCTCGTATTCCCTACATTTCATGGGTTACCCATTAGCCATAGACCACTTGAAGTTGTCTTTTATTTGATAGCAGACAACAGTGTCTTTCCAACTTTATACATCACTCCACAAGATTTTACATCCAGTTCTCTTTGGGGATACCATATATAATGGCCTATACCAGCTATAATATCTGGTATCCCCTACGTTTCTTGGGTTAGAACTTGCCAGGATTCGATTTGGCATACTCCTATGTTAGATGGGTGCGCACAGTTTTTCTGGGCCAAATAGTACACTTCCTTTTGCTGCCAACATCGTTTACAATGGGGACACCAAAAATTATGGCTAACGCATTGCCGCAATATCACATATCCCCACATTTTCAGGGGTTACCCATTAACCATTGGACACTTGAAGTTGCCTTTTGTTTGAAAGAAGATTACATCATCATTTCAGATTTTTGACATCTTTCTACAAACTTTACATCCGGTTTGCATAGGGGATACCAAATATAATGGCCTATACCAGCTATTATATCTGGTATCCCCTGTTTCTAGGGTTAGAACTTACCAGTATTCAATTTGATCTTTGTTGGATGGAAGAGCCCAGTATTTCTATGGCAAAGAGCATCCTTCCTTTTGCTTTCCAACATCGTTTACAAAGGGGATACCAAGTAATATGGTCCACGCATTGCTGTAATATCTCGTATCCCATACGTTTCATTGGTTACCCTTTAGCCATTGACCACTCAAAGTTGTATTTTATTTCATAAGAGACTACAGTATCTTTTTGCATTTTTTATGTTATTCCACAAGGTTCTATGTCTGGTTCTCAATAGGGATGCCATATATAATGGCCTATACCAGCTATAATATTTGGTATCCCCTGTGTTTCTGGGGTTAGAACTTACCAGTATTCAATTTGACATGGTCTTAGGTGCTATGGGTGTTTCAATTTTTTTTTACATCATTCCACAAGTTTTTACATCTGGTTCCCTTTGGGGATACCATGTATAACGGTCTATACCATCTATAATATCTGGTATCCCCTGTGTTTCTTGGGTTAGAACTTGCCAGGATTTGATTTGGCATAGACTTATTTTAGATGGGTGAGCACAGTATTTCTGTGCCAAATAGTACCCTTCCTTTTGCTTTCCAACATTGTTTACAATGGGGATACTCATTTCTGCGATACCTCGTATCCCCTACTTTTCATGCATTAACCATTGGAGACTTGACATTGCCTTTTATTTGAAAGCAGACTGCAGCATATTTTTAGATTTTTTACATCATTCCACAAGATTGTACATCTGGTTCCTTTGGTGATACCATATATAATGGCCTATACTAGCTATAACATCTACTATACCTTATGTTTCTGGGGTTTGAACTTATCAGTATTCAATTTGACATGGTCTTATGTTGGATGGATGAGCCCAGTATTTCTATCGCAAAGAGCACCCTTTCTTTTTCTTTCCAACATTGTTTATAATGGGTATACCTAATATTATGGCTCACACACTGCTGTCATATCTCGTATCCTGTACGTTTCATTGGTTACCCTTTAGCCATTGACCACTTAAAGTTGTCTTTTCTTTGATAAGAGACTACAGTAACTTCTCACATTTTTCACATTATTCCACAAGATTGTACATCAGGTTCTCTATGGGGATCCCATATATAATGACCTATACCGCCTATAATATTTGGTATCCTCTGTGCATCTGGGGTTAGAACTTACCAGTATTCAGTTTGACATGGTCTTATGTGCTATGGGTGAGCAAAGAATTTCTATGCCAAATAGCACCCTTTCTTTTGCTTTACAACATCGTTTACAATGGGGATACCAATATTATGGCTCACGCATTGCTTTAATATGTGGTATCCCCACTGTTTCATGGGTTCCCCTTTAGCCATTGACCAATTGAAGTTGTTTTTTTATTACATAGAAGAGTACAGTATATTCTCAAATTTTTTTACATTATTCCACAAGATTGTACGTCCGATTCTCTTAGGGGATATCATATATAATGACCTATACTGGCTATAATATCTGGTATCCCTTGTCTTTCTTGGAATAGAATTTACCAGGACTCGATTTGGCATGGTCTTATGTTAGATGGTTGAGCACAGTATTTCAATGTCAAATAGCACCCTTACTTTTGCTTTCCAACATCATTTACAATGGGGATACCCAATATTATGACTCACGCATTGCTATAATATGTGGTATCCCCTACGTTTCTTGGGTTCCCCTTTAGCCATTGACCATTTGAAGTTGACTTTTAGTTGATAGCAGACTACAGTATCTTTTCACATTTTTTATATAATTCCACAAGATTTTATATCTGGTTCCTTTAGGGGGTACCAAATGTCGTGGCCTATAACAGCTAGAATATCTGGTATCCCCATTGTATCTGGGATTAGGATTTACTAGTATTCAATTTGACATGGTCTTATGTTGGATGAGTGAGCACAGTATTTCTATGGTAAATAGCACCCTCCCTTTTGCTTTCCAACATCGTTTACAATGTGGATACCAAATATTATGGCTCACGGTTTACTGTAATATCAAGTATCCCCTACGTTTCATCTGTTACCCTTTAGCCATTGACCACTTGAATTTGCCTTTTATTTGATAGCAGACTACAATATCTTTTCACGTTTTTTGATATCCTTCCACAAGATTTTACATCTGGTTCCCTTCGGGGATACCAAATATTGTGGCCGGTAACAGCTATAATATCTGGTATCCCCAGTGTTTCTAGGGTTAGAAGTTACCAGTATTCCATTTGACATGGTCTTATGTTGGATGGGTGACCACAGTATTTCTATGGCAAATAGCACCCTCCCTTTTGCTTTCCAACATTCCAAGACCGTTTACAATGGCGCTACCAAATATTATGGCTCACTGATTGCTGTGATATCTCGTATCCCCTACGTTACATGGGTTACCCTTTAGCCATTGACCATTTGAAGTTACCTTTTGTTTGATAGCAGACTACAGTATCTTTGTACAATTTTCAGTTCATTCCACAAGATTTTACATCTGGTTCCCTTAGGGGATACTAAATATAATGTTCTCCTCTACCTATAATATTTGGTATCCTCTGAGGTTCTCGGGTTAGAATCTACTAGGTTTCAATTTGACATGGTCTTATGTTGGATGGATGAGCACAGTATTTCTGTGCCAAATAGCACCCTTCTTTTTGCTTTCCAACATCGGTTACTATGGGGATACCACATATTATGGCTCAAGCATTGCTGTAATATCTTGTATCCCCTACATTTCATGTGGTTACCCTGTAGCCATTGACCTCTTGAATATGCCTTTTATTTGACAAGGGTCTTTTTACATTTTTTACATCTTCCACAAAATTTCTCATCTGGTTCCCTCAGGGAATACCAAATATAATGGCCTATAACAGCTATAATATCTGGTATCCACAGTGATTCTGGGGTTAGAATGTACCACTATTCAATTTGACATGGTCTTATGTTAGATGGGGAGCATAGTATTTCTATGGCAAATAGCACCCTCCCTTTTGCTTTCCAACATCGTTTACAATAGGGATCCAAATATTAGGGCTCACGCATTGCTGTAATATCTTGTATCCCCTACGTTTCATGGGTTACCCTTTCGCCACTGACCACTTGAAGTTGCCTTTTATTTGATAGCAGACTATAGTATCTTTTCACATATTTTACATAATTCCACAAGATTTTATATCTAGTTCCTTTAGGGGGTACCAAATGTAGTGGCCTATAACAGCTATAATATCTGGCATCCCCAGTGTTTCTGGGATTAGATTTGACCAGTATTCAATTTGACATGGTTTTATGGAGGATGGGTGAGCACAGTATTTCTATGGTAAATAGCACCCTCCCTTTTGCTTTCCAACATCGTTTACAATGAGGATACCAAATATTATGGCTCACGCATTACTGTAATATCTCGTATCCCCTACGTTTCATCTGTTAGCCTTTAGCCATTGACCACTTGAATTTGCCTTTTATTTGATAGCAGACTACAATATTTTTTCACAATTTTTATATCATTCCACAAGATTTTTCATCTAGTTCCCTTCGGGGATACCAAATATTGTGGCCGGTAACAGCTATAATATCTGGTATCCCCTGTGTTTCTATGGTTAGAAGTTACCAGTATTCAATTTGACATGGTCTTATGTTGGATGGGTGACCACAGTATTTCTATGGCAAATTGCACCCTCCCTTCGGCTTTCCAACATCGTTTACAATGGCGCTACCAAATATTATGGCTCACGCATTACTGTAATATCAAGTATCCCCAACGTTTCATGGGCAACCCTTAGACATTCACAAGTTGAAGTTACATTTTATTTGTTAGCAGACTACAGTAGCTTTTCACATTTTTTACATCCTTCCAGAATATTTTGCAACTGGTTTCCTTTGGAGATACCAAATACAATGGCCTTTACCGCCTATAATATTTGGTATCCCCTGTGTTTCTTGGGTGAGAATTGAACAGGATTCAATTTACATGTTGTTACGTTGGATGGGTGACCACAGTATCTCTATGGCAAATAGCACCCTTGCTTTCGATACCAAATATTATGGCACACATATTGCCGTAATATCTTGCATCCTGTATGTTTCATGGGTTACTCTTTAGCCACCAGCCAGTTGAAGTAGCCATTTATTTGACAGCAGACTACAGTAGCTTTTCACATTTTTAAAATCATTCCGCAAGATTTTACATCCGGTTTCCTTAAGTGGATACCAAATATAATGGTCTCTGCTACCTATAATATTTGGTATCCTTTGTGTTTCTCGGGTTAGAACCTACTAGGATTCAATTTGAGATGGCCTCATGTTGGATGGGTGAGCACAGTATTTCTATGCCAAACAGCACCCTGCTTTTTGCTTTCCAACATCGGTTACTATGGGGATACCAAATATAATGGCTCAAGCATTGCTGTAATATCTTGTATCCCCTATGTTTCATGGGTAACCCTATAGCCATTGACACTTGCATATATGCCTTTTATTTGACTGCAGACTACAGTAGCTTTTCACATTTTTTAAATCATTCCACAAAATTTTACATCCGGTTGCCTTAGGGGGATAATAAATATAATGGTCTCCGCTACCTATAATATTTGGTATCCTCTGTGTTTCTCGGGTTAGAACCTACTAGGATTCAATTTGAGATGGCCTCATGTTGGATGGGTGAGCACAGTATTTCTATGCCAAACAGCACCCTTCTTTTTGCTTTCCAACATCGGTTACTATGGGGATACCAAATATTATGGCTCAAGCATTGCTGTAATATCTTGTATCCCCTATGTTTCATGGGTAACCCTTTAGCCATTGACACTTGAATATGCCTTTTATTTGACTGCAGACTACAGTAGCTTTTCACATTTTTTAAATCATTCCACAAGATTTTACATCCGGTTGCCTTAGGGGGATACCAAATATAATGGTCTCCGCTACCTATAATATTTGGTATCCCCTGTGTTCCTCTAATAGGAACTTACCAGGATTCAATTGGACATGGTCTTATATTGGATGGTTGAGCACAGTATTTCTATGCCAAATAGCACCCTTCCATCTGATTTCCAACATTCATTACAATGGGTATACCAAATATTATGGCTCATGCATTGCTGGAGTATCTCATATCACCTACATTTCCATGGATTACACTTTAGCCACTGACCACTTGAAGTTGTCTTTTATTTGATAGCAGACTATAGTATCTTTTCACATATTTTACATAATTCCACAAGATTTTACATCTGGTTCCCTTAGGGGATTCCAAATTTATTGGCCTTTCCAGCCTATAATATTTGGTATCCTTTGTGTTTCTGCGGTTACAACTTAGCAATATTCAATTCGACATGGTCTTATGTTGACTGGATGAGCACAGTAGTTCGATGGCAAATAGCACCCTCCCTTTTGCTTTCCAGCATCATTTACAATGGGGATACCAAATATTATGACTCATGCATTGCTGTAATATCTCGTATCCCCTACGTTACATGGGTTACCCTTTATCCATTGACCATTTGGAGTTGCCTTTTGTTTGATAGCAGACTACAGTATCTTTTTAAATGTTTTACATAGTTCCACAAGATTTTACATCCGGTTCCCTTAGAGAATACCAAATATAATTGCCTATACCACCTATAGTATTTGGTATCCCCTGTGTTTCTTGGGGTAGTAGTTACCGGGATTCAATTTGACGTGTTCTTATGTTGGATGGGTGAGCACACTATTTCTATGGCAAATAGCACCCTCCCTTTTGCTTTCCAGCATCTTTCAAAATGGGGATATCAAATATTATGGCTCACGCATTGTTGTAATATCTTGTATCCCCTACGTTTCATGGGTTACCCTTTAGCCATCGACCACTTGAAGTTGCCTTTTACTTGATAGCAGACTACAGTAAACTTTCACATGTTTTCATCATTCCACAAGATTGTACGTCCGGTTCCCTTAGGGGATACCATATATAATGGCCTATACCGGCTATAATATTTGGTATAGCCTCTGTTTCTTGGGTTAGAACTTACCATGATTCAATTTGACATAGTCTTATGTTGGATGGGTGAGCACAGTACTTGTATGCCAAATAGCGTCCTTCCTTTTGCTTTACAATATCGTTTACAATGGGGATACCAAATATTATAGCTCATGCATTGCTGTAATACCTCGTATCCCCTACGTTACATGGGTTACCCGTTAGCCATTGGCCACTTGATGTTGTCTTTTATTTCACAGCAGACTACAGTATCTTTTCACATATTTTACATCATTCTACAAGATTGTACGTCCGGTTCCCTTAGGGGATACTATATATAATGGCCTATACAGCCTATAATATTTGGTATCCCCTGTGTTTCTTGGGTTAGAACTTACCATGATTCAATTTGACATAGTCTTATGTTGGATGGGTGTGCACAGTACTTGTATGCCAAACAGCGTCTTTCCTTTCGCTTTCCAATATCGTTTACAATGGGGATACCAAATATTATAGCTCATGCATTGCTGTAATACCTCATATCCCCTACGTTACATGGGTCACCTTTTAGCCATTGGCCACTTGAAGTTGTCTTTTATTTGACAGCAGACTACAATATCTTTTCACACTTTTTACATCATTCCACAAGATTGTACGTCCGGTTCCCTTAGGGGATGCTATATACAATGGCCGATACGGTCTATAATATTTGGTATCCCCTTTGTATCTTGGGTTAGAACTTACCCGGATTCAATTTGACATGGTCTTATGCAGGATGGGTGAGCACAGAGTTGCTATGCTGAATATAACCCTTCCTTTTGCTTTCCATCATCGTTTACTATGGGGATACCACATATATGGCTCACGCATCACTGTAATATCGTGTATCTCCTACGTTTCATGGGATACCCTTTAGCCATTGACCACTTGAAGTTGTCTTTTACTTGAGAGCAGACTACAGTAACTTTTCACATTTTTTCATCACTGCACAAGATTGTGCCTCTGGTTCCCTTAGGGGATACCATATATAATGGCCTGTACCACCTATAATATTTGGTATCCCCTGTGTTTCTTGGGTTAGAATTTACCAGGATTTAATTTGACACCATCTTATGTTGAATAAGTGAGCACAGTACTTGTATGCCAAACAGGGGCCTTCCTTTTGCTTTCCAACATCGTTTACAATGGCGGTACCAAATATTATGGCTCACGCATTGCTGTGATAGCTGGTATCCCCTACGTTACGTGCGTTACCCTTTAGCCATTGACCATTTGAAGTTGCCTTTTGTTTGATAGCAGACTACAGTATCTTTGTACAATTTTTAAATCATTCCACAAGATTTTACATCTGGTTCCCTACGTGGAATACCAAATATAATGGCCTCTAGCAGTTATTATATCTGGTATCCCCTGTGTTTCTGGGGTTAGAACGTACCAGTATTCACTTTGACATGGTCTTATGTTGAATGGATGAGCCCAGTATTTCTATGGCAAAGAATACCCTTCCTTTTGCTTTCCAACATCGTTTACAAAGGGGATACCAAATATTATGGCTAATGCATTGATGTAATATCTCGTATCCCCTACGTTTGATTGGTTACCCTTTAGCCATGGACCACTTAAAGTAGGCTTTCCTTTGATAAGACAAAACAGTATCTTTTCACATTTTTTACGTTATTCCACAAGATTGTACATCAGGTTCTCTATGGTGATACCATATATAATGGCCTATACCAGCTATAATATTTGGTATCCCCTGTGTTTCTGGGGTTAGCACTTACCAGTATTCAATTTGACATGGTCCTATGTGCTATGAGTGAGCACAGTATTTCTATGCCAAATAGCACCATTCCTTTTGCTTTCCAACATCTTTTACACTGGGGATACCAAATATTATGGCTCATACATTGCTGTAATATCTTCTATCCCCTATGTTTCATCGGTTACCCTTTAGCCATTGACCACTTGAAGTTGCCTTTGATATTATAGCCGACGAACTGTATATTTTCAAATGTATTACATCATTCCACAAGATCGTATGTCCAGTTCTGTTAGGGGATACCATATATAATGGCCTATACCGGCTATAATTTTTGGTATCCCCTATGTTTCTTGGGTTAGAACTTACCAGGATTTGAATTGGTATGGTCTTATGTAAGACGGGTGTGCACAGTATTTCTATGCAAAATAGCACCCTTCCTTTTGCTTTCCAATGTCGTTTACAATGGGGATACCAAATATTATCGCTCACGCATTGTTGTAATATGTTGTATGCCCTACATTTGATGAGTTACACTTTAACCATTGACCACTGTAAGTTGCCTTTTGTATGATAGCAGACAACTGTATATTTTCAACATTTTTACATCATTCCACAAGATTCTATGCCTGGTTCTCTTAGGGGATACCATATATAATGGCCTATACAAGCTATAATATTTGGTATCCCCGGGTTTCTGTGGTTAGAACTTACAAGTATTCAATTTGTCATGGTATTATGTTGGATGGATGAGCCCAGTATTTCAATGGCAAAGAGCACCCTTCCTTTTTCTTCCAACATCGTTTACAATGGGGATACCAAATATAATGCCTCATGCATTGCTGTAATATCTTGTATCCCCTATGTTTCATGGATTACCTTTTAGTCATTGACCACTTAAAGTTGTCTTTTCTTTGTTAAGAGACTACAGTATATTTTCACATTTTTTACATTATTCCACAAGATTGTATGTCAGGTTCTCGATGGGGATACCCTATATAACGGCCTATACCGGCTTTAATATTTGGTATCCCCTGAGTTTCTGGGGTTAAAACTTACCAGTATTCAATTTGACATGGTCCTATGTGCTATGGGTGAGCACAGTTTTTCTATGCTAAACAGAACCATTCCTTTTCCTTTCCAACATCTTTTATTTATTTATTTTAGCGATTTGTACAGCGCCTGGTGACCCGAGGGCATCCCCGCGCTAAAATCTTGAAAGCGAACTTGAGGGCAGAAAAAGGGGGAATATTTATTTAGGAAACAATATCGTTTTCAATTTCTTCCTGAACCGCAGGTGATTGGATTCCAGTCGGAGGGTACGGGGGAGGGCATTCCATCTCATGGAAGCATTGATCGAGAAACGGCGGCCACCCGAACGTGTCTTCTTATGCCTGGGGACGTTGGCCAGATTCTCATTCTCCGAGCGGAGGGACCTGGAGACTTTGTAAGGAGTAACCAGGTCTCTTAAGATGTATGGGCCAGAACCGTTAAGCAGCTTGTGTGCAGTGCAGAGGGTCTTGAAATCGACCCTTTGGCGGATTGGAAGCCAGTGGAGATCCTGGATTGCATGCCTGACTGATGCTCTGGCGGGGAGATTCCAGAGTAGCCGGGCGGCTGCGTTCTGCGTTCGCTGGAGTTTGGACAGGGTAGATTCTGGTGCTCCGAGGTATATCATGTTACAATAGTCCAGCCTTGCGAGTACCAGGCCTTGTACTAGGAGCTTCCTGGATAGTGGCAGGAGAAGTGGGAGGATCTTCCTGATGGAGCGCATTAGGCCAAAGCAGGTCCCTGCTGTCTTGGTGGCTTGAGTCTTCATTGACAGCTCGGGCTCTAGCCAGACTCCTAGGGTTTTAATTTCCTGTTTCGGGGTGGGGATTTCCCCGAACACGTCTGGCCAGACCGAAGGAGGGATGGTGGACCACTGCTTGCCTAGAAGCATGACCTCGGTCTTTGACCCGTTTAATTTGAGTGCTGACTCACACATCCAGGTGTGGATGTTTTTAAGGCTGTTTTGGAGATTGTCCGGGTGTTTGTCCAATTGGGAAAGTGAGACGACTAGTTGGGTGTCGTCGGCATAGCTTACTATTTTAATCCCGAAGGGGGTGACCACGTCTTCGAGGGGGGCCATGTAGACATTAAATAAGGTTGGGCTTAATGAAGACCCCTGGGGGACCCCGCTCGTGAGGGGGAGGGTGGCAGAGTGGAATTCGCCATCCCACACCTGGTACGAGCGCCCTGAGAGGAAAGACTCTATCCACTTGAGCGCTGAATTTGCAATCCCTGCAGCAGCTAGCCGGTGAAGAAGGACACGATGGTTAACCGTGTCGAAGGCTGCGCTTAGGTCCAGGAGGATCACTGCCACTGATCCTCCTGAATCCAGGATGCATCTCGCCTCCTCGATGACGGCGAGGAGGGCGGAGTCCGTGCCATGACCTGGACGGAAACCCGTCTGGGACTGCCGTAAGATGTTATTGGCTTCCAGGTATCGTGACAATTGGCCATTGACCAATTTCTCAGCCATCTTACTGATACCAGGGAGGAGAGAAATAGGTCTGTAGTTCGCCATGTCGGCTGGGTCAAGCTGGGGTTTTTTAAGGAGTGCCTTAACAATTGCACATTTCCAGCTGGGGGGGACCGAGCCTTGGGAGAGTGATGTGTTTATAAGCTCTGTAATTGTGGGTACTACGGCTGGGGCTACAGTTTTAAGGAATCTGATCGGGACAGGGTCTAACGGGGAACCACTTTTCATTTTGGTTAAAGTGGATTCTACCTCGTCTCTTGTTACTGCTTTGAAGGCGGTGAGCTGAGAAAGCATGCTATTTCCTGCGTAGTTAGTGGAACCCTCAGCATTCGAGTTGTTGGGTAGGCTGGGAGGGGGCAGAGATGTTAAGATGCGATCAATTTTAGCATTGAAGTAGTTGGCCAGCTCATTACTTCTGTCCACAGGGGGTGTGTTAAATGAGAGTGGGACAGGTTTTTTCAGTAACTCTTTAACGATGAGGTATGATTCCCTTGCTGAATTAGTAGCGTTTTTAATCCTGGTATCATAATGAGAGGTTTTAGCGAGTTTTAGGGAACCTTTGTATATTCTCACCGTTTGTTGATACTCAACTTTACTTGCGTGCTGCCAGTCTTTCCTCCATGTCCGTTCAGCTTTTTTACAAAGATATACCAAATATGATGGCTCACTCATTGCTGTAATATCTGGTATACCCTGCATTTCATTGGGTAACCCTTTAGCCATTGACCACTTGAAATTGTCTTTTATTTGACAGCATACTACAGTATTTATTCACATTTTTCACAACATTCCACAAGGTTTTAAATCTGGTTCCTTTAGAGAATACCAAATATAGTAACCTATAATATTTGGTATCCAAGTGTTTCTTGGCTCAGAACTTACTAGGATTTAATTTGGCACCCTTCTTGAGTTTTGCAACAACTTTTACCATGGGGAAACCATATATTATGGCTCATGCATTGCTGTAATATCTTGTATCCCCTACTTTTCAAGGGTTACCTTTTAGCCATTGACCAACTGTAGATGCCTTTTGGCTTGATACCAGATTGCAGTCTCTTTTCACATTTTTATTTAATTCCGCAAACTTTCACATCTGGTTCCTTTGGAAAATAGCAGATTTAATGGCCCATACCGACTATAATATTTTATATCATCAAGTTTTCTAAATTACCTGGATTCATCTGGACATAGCCTTATGTTGGATTGGTGAGCACAGTTTTTTTAAGCCAACTGGCACCCTTTCTTGAGTTTTCTTACATCTCTGACTATGGAGATACCAAATATTACAGCTTTTGCATGGGCTGTAGTAGCTTGAATCCCCTACTCTTCATGGGTTACCCTTTAGCCATTGAACACCTATAGTTGCCTTTTAATTGATAGCAGATTATATTATTTGTTTGCATTTTTGATAATATTCCACAAGCTTTTACATTCAGTTCCTATGACAGACACCACATGAAGGAAGTGGCCCAATTAGGGTCACCCGGGTCCTCTCAGCCTTCTATACTAAATGAAGTGTTGTATAGAATTTAGGACCCTAGTGTAATTTTCCCGATTCATGCCCCTATATAGATATAAATCACCATGTCCTTATATAGGCATAGAAATCATAACCATATTTAGACAGAGCTCATGCAGTCCAAATACGGCAGGGCTACATCCACTAGTTCCGAAAATCCACAGCAGTTAGGGACTTCCCCTTGTTTGAATATTGATTTGTCCAAGAACTCATTGAGTTTTCAAAGAACTGAGATTCTTTGATGACGTTATTATGTCCACCTTTACGTCAAACTCGGCATCTTCAAGGTATAAATATGCCCACACTTGCCCTAGCAAACACACAGTGGTTTTGGAGTAGTTTGACTATCTACTTGCCCGACGCACCTCGCTACAGCAAGCGCCGAAGGAAGCCGACCCTCCAGCAGACGCACTGAGAGAGACACTGTCTTTTCTCTTGCCGATAAATCCAGCTCCAGTGTTTCCAGGCTCCCCTTGCGGGGTGTTGGGAAATCGAGTCCTGAGACAGAGAGATACCAGACCTCCTTCATTCTAAACCAAGTTACGGAGCTGATTAGACCCTAAGAGAAATCTTGGATAGATTCTTGGCATAAAGAATATTAAATTTATGCTACACCACACTTACTTCTTCCCTCGTACTAGACTTAGGTTAGGTACATAGGGCTAGGCGTATGTTAGAAGCACCAGTTGAGTACTTTTAGTCTTTATTTATTTATGTATATATTTTATGGCTTAGAAACCATACCATGCTTTTACAATATTATTTTATAATACTCTTCTTGCTGTACGCATTATACTTAACACCCAGTCTTACGATTGTAGCAGTTCATTTCCTCTGCATGAGAAAGAAGACTGTTCAATAAATACTTTCATTGAAAATGCCTGTCTCTCTATTTCTCTGCACCTCTGGTGAAACGAAGCATGCACGAATGACTGAGTAAAATATCTATCTATTGTTTCCACGACTCTGAAGATACGTTTTATCTTGGGGAAACAAAGTTGTCATGTGTATGTGGTTGTCAGAAAACTAATCCCTTCTTGTTCATTCAAGAAAGTTTAGAGTGTCCTCTGAGCTAGCTGGCACTAACAATTAAGGTAAGTAATAGTAAGTATTTTTATTGTTTTTAGGTTAATTAAAACCATTACAAAAGTACATTGATAGTTCATGCATTCAGATAAAAGATTGTAAAGAAAGATATATTATTTTTTAAAGCAAGAGAACTTAATAAAAACGTTTTGGTACGGGTATGTGGTCATGGTGTAAAGTCTTGGCCATTTTTCAACTAGTCCAGTCTGGTGCTCTCTGCCAGATTTTTTAGTTTCAGTTCCAGACATTTCAAGAATTTTACCAACTTCCCATTTAGTGGGGGAAGGCCTGGGTCAAAACAAGCAAGAACCGCTTGTCTACGTGTGCGGATTTTTTGTTCGTTGAAGGCAGTTTTTAACAGGGCTACTCTTTCCTCTTTCAGCCTTGGGCAGATACATAATAGGTGTTCGAGATCTTCATTTTCTGCCCCGAACAGCCTGCATTTTGTCCCACAGTCCCATCTCAACCAATTAAGGGCCATATGTAGGTAAATGGCATTTACCGAATCGTAAATACCGAATTTTACCAATTCGGTATTTACAAATCGGTAAATGCCATGTAGGTAATTATTCGGTATCAATTACCGAATCGTTAGGATTCGGTAATTACTGAATCGGTATTTACCGATTCGGTAATTGCCATTGATTCCCATGGGCCTTGAGGCCCATAGGAATCAATGGCAATTACCGAATCGGTAAATACTGATTCGGTAAATTTACCGAATTGTCAAGGGGGACAGGGTGTCACTTTGACACCCTGTTGCACCCCTGATTCTGGCTTGTGTGCCATGTGACACACATACATGCCCTTAGGGCATGTCTGGTGCCACATGGCACAGGTGTACATGCACAGATGTGCATGTACACAGAAATTCGTTATTTACCATGCAATTATATTTCATGGTAAATAACGAATTCCTAAGGGCCTGTGGCACTGTTTCCAGTGCCACCTACAACCCATATTACCGATTCTGTACATTTACCGATTCGGTAATTTACAGATTCAGTAAATTTACCGATTCGGTAAATATACAGAATCGGTAATTTTTTGGCCCCCTACATCTGAAACTACAAATACCGGTCGGTAACGGCCGGAATTGGCCGTTACCGACCGGTATTTGGCCACCTACATATGGCCCAGAGTCTAATATATTCGATAGAGACCTAGTAGACATAAGTCCTACGTCACATTTATAGGATATATTATTCCAATGCGCAGAGCCTATTGGGAATATAGGAACTACACTACAGAAGAGTCTGTCAGACAGTAGAGAATACAAACCAATAACTGTTTATTTATATATACCCAGAGTGGAGCCCAGCCTGCCCAGTCATTAGGAGTACTGCAGAGGGACTGAAATCAACAAGCATAAAGATACATTATGTAAGTTTCATGACTAGTCAAAGGCACGCCCACAATGAAATTTTCCAGGCAGGTGCAGTTGGACAGTGAAATACAAAAAATAGGTATTGGATGTCATATCTCACACCACCTAATACAAGCCAAGGTCATTTCACCCTGCACCTGCCACCAGACAAGTGGGAGAGGCCTCTATCTAGTAAGCAAGGTATGCACTAATATGAGCAGTCTATTCATTAGTGAAGCTAAACCCCCAAAACTGCAGAAACAAAACCTAACAGAGGCCTTTTCTCAGAAGTAGCAAAGGATTAGTTTTGATCATGATTCAAAATGGTGCCTGAATAGAAAATGATGCCGCAAATAGGAGCTTACATTGGGCAATGCGCAAACATGAATATTTCTATTCTAACACACGTGCAGCTCCAGAATTACACTACACTTACCCACGACTCAAACCTGGTGGAGAGTCAGGTGTGATGGCCCACTGTCTAGAACCTGCTGGAGCATCCACTTGGGTTGATACCAATGTGGGTTTGATGGTGAAGCCGAAAGCCGAAATCTGCTAAGAACTCTACCTCGGGCATTGGGGATGCAGCAGGCCTTCCGCCCCTCCCGATAATGGAGTCGGCACTCTGGGCCACTCTCCGCAGTCACTCTTTACAGTTTGAAAAGATATTGCAGGTAATTCTGGACACAAAAGCCGCGCTGAAGTCCAAGATCAAAGCAGTCTCCCTGGATGTGAACCTGCTTCGTACGGACCACAGGAAACTGGTGGAATGTATGGACAATGTTGAATCCACATTAACCACAATGCGACCCACATTGCAGAAACTCCAAACCCATCTGAAGGACATGAGGGCGGAGATGACCTCTCCACATCGGAGGATGCAGAGGGCTTCTCAAAGCATAATAATGTTCATTTTTGGAGCTTTCTGGAATGCTTGTGGGAGCCTGAGTACAGAGCTCTTCTTCAAACAGTGGCTGAGGCCAACAGTACTGACAGGCAATGTACCTAAATTCTTTGCTGTGGAGAAAGCACATTGTCTACCAGGGAGGTCACCACCATCGGGGGCCAATACGTGCCCTGTAACGTAATGATAGAGACAGAGACTTGATTCTGCAGTTTTTCTGGATGAAAAGTCCTTGGCACTTTGAGGGCAGATTTTACTGTGGACATGCAGCATCTTCTCAAGTTGCATAGTGTGGTCAAGCAACTCCGCCACGAGCTAAGCCTAAAGTATGCTCTTCTCTATCCTGCTAAACTTGAGGTGATGGATAATGAGAGAACCCATTCTTTCTTGACTCCTGAAGATGCATAAGTCTGGTTTCATGCCAAGGGAATTGCGAAGCCCACATCAGATGACTGGAATGTTAGTAAATGGCTGACATTGCAACTGAGGGGTAGGAGGAGCGGGGGAGACCCATAGCCGCCCCTTCATGGCACAGACAGCCAGGGAGCGAGCAGAGGAAGGGCAAATGGTGCTGAAATATAACCAGAACTCTTTTGAGGCGTTGCTGTTGAACCATGCCTCCTACAGTTGGATACTAATGGCTCCATGGTGTTATGAACCCCGATGTACCCCAATATAGGCCTACTTAGTTACATGACCTTTTACCTACATCTGTCCTACCACTGTTCTACATAACGGGTCTAGCGCTAACCATTTACCTAGTTAGGTGCTACATGACTGTTGTGTGGTTTTCACTGAAAACTAGCCTCATGTATTATGCATGAGGATTCTCAGTATCAACTCAGGATTACCATCTTCCGTATAATAACTCTGTACAAGGCGCATCTCTATGGTCATCCTTGCCCAACATGCCCATTGTATATTTCTAGATAGAACCCCTGAGGGTACCTTTCAGGTATATAAGCACTACATCTTCACTAGGCAAACCAGAGGAGAAAGACTCCCCTTCTGACATGCTGACGTGAGACACTGAGATCCCTGCATGCAAATACTGCAGCACGCAGTGGTCTGACATCCCTTGCAGGGTGTTCATCTGGAGACCTAGATGGGGTCCTTCGCTCTCCCACATCAGGTATTGAGGTTGGCTCTACCCTAAGGGGGTTCTTGGCTATACATCCACATACATGCTAGGTAAACGAAGGTACATCTAGTTAGGATCTACATTGTTGGAGTACGCATTTTGACTGTTATGTATCTATATGTCTGCATATAGTCATTGCTTTAGCAGTATGGTAGAATTCTACATTTTCTTTACTCTACTGGCGCTCATAATCGTATATATCAGTTTATTGTCTCATGGTTCTATAATAGAATACTATGCTGGTTCAAAAAATACTTATTGAAAACGTCCCCACCGTTTATTCTGTGTATCTCTCTGAGACAAAGTAAGCATGAGTGACTGAGTGAAAAGTATTGTACTGTTTCCACGATCCCTGAGGGGTTAGGGTTGTCATGTTCAATAGTTGCCAGAAATATTCGATCCTTAGTAAGAGGGCTCATAGTGGCACTGTGAGCTAGCTGGTCTACTGACTAACTTATCCTTTGAATCAGTCTGGACACCAGTCCCTTAGTTTATGTTATCTAAATGCACAGATCCTATATAGGTTTGTAGGAACTACACGACAAGGACCTCTGCTTGGGAGTACTCCCAGGGTCAGGAGTTGACACTATGACTAGTGGATAATCTGCTATGAAGCGTGGGGGTTTGGTCTTTACTGTGTGAGAAGTGGTGTGGACTGCTCACCAGTAACTTTTGGAAACACCTTGGAACCTCATGAGAGAGGATTGGACGCCCAGATCATCGAAGACGACCCTTGTATCCATGAGCCCTGACCTCTCCAAACAGGACATGTATTTTATTACACATTTCTCTTTGGTTGATGTACATTTGTTGGATTGTTATGGCTAGTCACTCAGGAGAGTACTGGTCAGGGGGTTAAAAATCTTGTGTTTTCTTTTGAGGCACAGATGAAGTTTTGTACATATAATCCTGTGACATGGCTCTGTACTGCACTGATCTCTTTATCATTGATCAAACATTTAGGGTTGCCTTCACAATGGAGTTTTGTGGAATAGCAATTGTGGATTGTGATGCATCGCTACTTACCACGTGCACACCTACAGGCAATATGACCACACACTATAACTTGCTGAACTGGAATGTGAAGGGCATGGGCACTACCACAGAGATGTACTAGGTTCATACATATCTTAAGCGGCGTTGCACACACATAGCCTTTTGCCGGAGATGCATTTGACACAGGTAGACTTACAAAAAGTGCATGCAAAATGGAGGGGGCAGGTGTATAGCACTGCAGCATCCCATATGCAAAAGGGTCATGAGATAGATTGTCCCGGGGGTTCCAATTGTGAAAGACATGCACAGAGTTTACACTGAGGATAGGTAGTAGGTGGTGGAAGGACAAATGGATAGTGCTCCCCTCATGCTGTTGGTTGTTTATGCCCCCAACAATATTCCCTCTACTTTTTTAGGGCTCTTCATCCCAGCTATTTTCCGAGACCCTCACAATCCAAGCACATCAGGCAGCAACTTTAATTGTGTTCAAATTACTTTCAGGACTCGATGGTTAACAAGAGCATGTTCGATATATGGCGCTTGCACCATCTGGACACCATTGGCTTGTTTTATTGCCTGGTCCATGACCTCCAAGCTAAACTTGGTATTTTTCTCTGCAATGAACCATTGGGCACGCAGATAACTGTGACAGAGTCCTTGGTGCGCACCCTCTCGGATCACTGACCACTGCTGATGACATTACAGCCCTGGAGGTTCCAGACCAAGGTACTTCGGAAGCCCCCTTCAGGGATGCCCTTTTAATGCAAATTACTCAATATTTCCAACTTAACACAGGCACCACCCTCTACAGGGTGCTGAAGTGGTATTTCCACAAGGTGGTCATCAGAAAGCAATGCATTGCCACTACGTCAGGGGGTACATAAGGCCCTGCACACGAAGCTGCTGAACATGGAACGGGAGTTGACACTACTTGAGACCAAGGTGTCATAGTGGGCCAATGGGATGGAACGAAACAAGCAGCTGAGAAAGAGTCACAGGGATCTAGATGCGCCGTAGGGGAAACATGACTATAGTCACTGCCTTGCCCTTCTCCATGTGGAGGGGAGCGTTCGGACAGGCTATTGGCATGGCTCGTTAAAGACTGGCAGGCATACCCATCAGTAGGAGCAATCAAGTCGGGGAATGGCATGGTGGTTAATACACAAGTGGCCATTATTGCAGCTTTTGCAAAGAACTATCACTCCCGGTATGCAGCTGCAGACAGTCCCCATTAACCTAATCAAAGGGTTTTTTCACGGGCTACTGTTACCCTGACTGATTCCACTCTAATGAGCTGAACTGGATGAACACCTTCAAATTGATGTTATACGGGTGGCTATCACCCAAATTGCATGAAATAAAACTCTATGTATGGATGGAGTCACGCTAGAATAGTATGCCACCTTCAGTGCACACCCCTCCCAGATTCTCTTGGAAGTTTTTCAGTAAGCAAGAAAGAAGGGTTAGCTCCCAGACTCGCTCTGCGAGGTGCTGATCGAGTTGTCAAAACCAGGCCGGGATCCCCTCCCCCCGAAGTCCCCTCATATTGGCCGTTCTCCCTATTAAATGTAGACAATAAGATATTAGGGAAGGCAGGGAAGGCCCTGGCTAATTGGCTGTTGCTAACACCCTAGCACAAGTAGATCAATGTGGGTTTATTCCAGAATGCAATTCTTTTCTCAACATTCGACGACCACTTCATCCGATGAAACCTGCTTGAGTGAGATGGGGGAATAGTTGGTGGTGTCGCTTGACTTAGAGTGTGACATACTGGGGTGGGATTACCTTCTGGCAACTCTGGAGGAAATAGGCCTCAGGTCGGGGTACCATAATTAGATATTCACGCTCTATAAGAACTTGAAAGCAAGAGTCAGGATGGTACAGTTGATAACCGACAGCTTTGACATACATAGCTGCACCAGTGAGGGTTGCCCCCTATCCCTGTTGATTGATTTGTATCCTGACCATGGAGCCCCTGGCCTGCTGCCAGAGCTTGCAAGTGCAGCTTTGGGGTCTCCAAGTACATGATAAGGGCCATATCATCTCTTTATAAGCACATGATGACCCTATCTATCTGTATGATGCCACTGTCACACTTCCAGCCTTGATGGAGACACTGGAGGAATTTGGAATAGTATCAGGCTTCAGATTGCATTGGTCTAAGTCTTGCTTTCCCCCCCTCTCTCCAGTTAATGAGCATAACAGGAGGGCCCTGCCACGGTTTGGGCTGAAATAGCACTTTGACATGCTAAAGTACTTGAGTGTACAGATCTACCACTCGGCAAGGACTTGTGGAGGGCAACGTTAACATGGGTAGGGCCCCAAACTACATCTGCAAATCCCTCCCTTATGGTTGTCCTTACAGCTGTCCCCGCTGGGCTGGCAGGTAATCTTCAAAATGCTTATCTTGCCATGACTCCTGTATTCTTTGCAGCGTTACCACTTTCCCTCACCAAGCGACTCATTTAGGACCTCCATGGTCACCTGCTGGAGCTGATATGGGGCTCAGACAGGAGACGGGTGGTGCTCTTCATGCTCTAGTGCCTGCTTCATGAGGGTGGTCCAAATTATGGGTTGTACTATGCAGCAGCTCAGCTGGAGTGGTCGATGCACTGGCTGGGCACAGCCCCTTGACTGGAGAGAGCAACCATTCATTAGGTGGACACATATATATATATATGCAACTGTTGGACCCCAGGGCTCGTCCACCATAAAGATAGGATATGTGTGCTGGTATGCATAAGAGCAAGGCAACGGGTCCCATCCTCCATACTCCCCACTGATCCCAGTTTGACAGTTGCTGGCACTCAGCACCAGGAGTTGACCCAACAACACAATAACATGTTGCCTTGGAGAGATGCCGAGATTGACCAAATGGGTGACTTTTTCATGGTGGCTGCACAAATCCCCTTTTTAAGATTATGGACACGTATGGCATTGTGGCAGGCCATTTCCTGATATATCATGCCGGACAGCATGCGATTACTAAAGTACACCACCACTGCATGCAATCCTGTCCCAAAGAAAAATATTATGGCCCTTAATGTTGCATTGCACCCATACCATTATGAGTCGTATGACAGGGCTAAAGACCAATGAATGTCGGACCCCGAGATGCAATTCACAGACAGTCTCTGGACCCATGTAAAGGAGGTTTCACAGTAATCCACACTTCTATTACACGCAATTTAACTATTTGCATCAGGGACTTCTCACACCGAAACGCATCAAGCGCCTGTTTCCTACAGCATCCTCTGCATGCCCCAGATGTAGAGCAGATGAGGAAGGTTTTTGACCACATGGTCTGGGAGCACCAGGTGTTGGAGCGGCCCTGGGGAGAAGTCACAGAATTACTTCCACTTTGCTAGAGCACTTGGTCCTGCCGATCCTGGAATCATGCCTACTCGGTCCTAGACCCAAGACTAAGAGAAAAACGTACTTTCATGGATTCCTTTACCTAGCCATAATACTCTTCAAACTACAAATCTTCATGTCCTGGAAGGCTCATACAGCCACCGATACACCCTGTTGGCTCTCCACATTGCTCAAATGGGCAAAAGCTGACCTGGATGTCCTCGCAGTGGCACATGGACAAGGAGGAGGGAATGCTAGAGACGGGTGCTGGGATACCTATATCAGAAACTTTGAGGAAAAAAGGTATGCACGTCCACCCTGAACCCTGACCACTACCCTAGGTCCTTCTGTCCCTTTCTGCAACTCATACAATGAGCCATGCCAGCACATGAGATAGCGGGACCATGCCCCTATGAGGACTCCACATAGGTAATACAGCCACACCAACACTGCCCCTTACAACTGTGGGTGTGGATCTCAGGCACCTCAGAATTGTTGTCATGGCTTTTAGAGTCCACTGGCACTGGCCTGCAGGATCTTCTTATATCTCCATGTGTGGATTAGCCTGTACTGGGGCGTACACGTTCCTCGGTGTCCTTCCTTATCATGTTGTACCCCCAGAAACTATTGCTACGATACACCATACTGCCACCCACGTCAATGAAGGGGCCTTCTTCATTATGACATGCTACCACACCTGAGGTTGGAGGAGTGACATGTCTAGACTATTATGACAAACACAAGGAGATGACTGACCGAGCACGGAAACTTTTCACACACTCACTCGCAGTCACAGATCTGGGTTGAATCAATAATCGTTCTTTAGCTCAATTTCCCACTTCAGTTCAGACCCACCCATGTGCAAATCAGTCTTGACCCTGTTCCTCCTGGGAACAGTCCAGCCCGAACTGCCAAGCGGGTCTTCCCTGGACCAGAAACAAGCATCCTGGGACTGGTTTCGTGGTATGAACTGGGGCGGCGAAGTTAGCTAAAGAATGATGATAGATTCAACCCAGATCTGTGACTGGGGTTGAGTGTCTGAAAAGGTTCAGCGCTCAGTCTATCATCTCCTTATGTTTGCTTTAGGCTATTGTGACTCCACCGTTCACATTTGTTAATTTTGTTTGATGTGATATCGTTTGTGAATGGCACTTCGGAATTGTCATTATTATGTTTTTTTTTTTATTTTTTTACTTTTGCTAAAACCAATGAAGAAATTTGTAAAAACAAAAAAAAGGTTATGTTCTCAGGCATTCCTTGAAGTCCCACGATACTGCCACTGGGTGGATTAGTCCTTAAAGAGGACCACCAAATCACTTCAATAACTTAAGTCTTCTTTCCGTTTTTTAGGTGTAGATGTAGGTGTTGGACCTTTTATCCGTCACACTGCAGTTTCACACTTTGCCAAAAGTAAAGAAAACATGACCCTTTGTCTACTTCGGTTTGCACAATTAGTTTTTAGTCCAGAGATAACACTGAATCAGTCAGTTTCTTGAACAATTGGATTCATGTTTCCGGTTGTGTTCTGTATATACAGAAGGACATTGTCCATGTACAGGTATACAACCAATGGCCTGCCACCTATATAAATTCCTCTATGTGCATGCATCTGTCTGTAAACAAAGGTCAAGGGTTCCAGAGAAATGGCAAATAAGAGTGGTGATAAAGGGCAACACTGTCTGGTGCCCCAGCCCATTGATAAACACTCTGGCCAAGGGGTTCCTACGGAACACGTTAATTTTTAATAAAATGCCATTACAGGCCCATTTGAGTTAATACCTAAAACATATATTGCTATTCCAGAGAGACAAATATTTTTTAATGCCAAGAAGAAGTGACTATGCCAGTAATTGAGGGTCTAAATGATGTACCACTGCTAGGAGAATATTTAATGTAACAATGCTGGGTGGCTGGGTATAAAATCAGTCTTGTCTGGAAGTACCAGACCTGACATAAGTGGTTTTAACCTACTAACTAGGACTTTTGCAAATACCATATTGTTAATGTAAAGCAATTACAGTAGTCTTTATGATGCCCAGCGTTCTTCTGATCTGTTGGGTTTGAGAAGTGCTGTCCACATGTCCTCTAATGTCAATGTGGGAAGTCACCCTTCCAGAATGGCTTCTTCATATTCCTTAAGTAGGAGGGGGCTTTTTAAATCAGCATAAGTTTCATAAAATCTCATTAAAATCCATACAGGCCCAGATACATCACCACTCTGCAGCTACTTTATTACCTCAAGTATATCCTCAAGGAGGACATGTGAACCTTTCCAATCATGAAAGTGCGATATCAAGTCAAGTTAAGATAAATGGTATTAGGCGAGAGGCACACAAAAGGCAGATCACATAGTTATAAAAAATATGGTAAATAAAAACATATCACTGAGTCACATAAAATCAAAGATATTCAACACAATTCATAACATTTCATAAGATTAAAAAGCGTTGACTGCCACTGATTCATACAGAAACTGCATCTTTTAAGGTTCATAAGCCCTCCTAATGTGTAATGCTGATTTGATACAATTGAGTCCCGCACACCAAACTTCGAAGAACCTAGTGCCTGCATAATCAGTAGCCCTTCCTAGTACTGTCTCACATTGGCCTTCCGTAAAAAGGATGCCAAGGATCAAAGTCTTGGCTCCTGGTACAAGTGGAAAAACAAAAATAAGTGGCTGATACTTCGAGTTGCAATATTGTCGCACCTGCAGGTGGGTAGGTCTTGATGCCAGGGGCCCATTGTGGAAGAATCAAATTTAAAGTGCAAAGTCCTTAATTTAAAAAGGGTAAGCTATTAACGATAAGTAGGGTATATAATTCATCCCAGGTAAGGCTCTAGACCAGAGGTTGTTGTAACTTGTGCTTAACTTACAATACTTTGCATTTTTTGGGATGCATACAAGAGGTATTTTTGTAGTGCTCAAAGTATGCTTTTTTAACACGTTGCTTAAAATTTGGACCAATTAAAAAGGGGGACCTGTAAAAATCGGACAGACACAAGCATGCAAAAGAAACCTCACATACTTAAGTGGTGGTATTGGTTCTGCCCCATCTAATAGCAGTCAATCGCAGATACAAGATCTTGTTTTTCCAGCATCTTGTGATGGCCACATTTTTGTCCAAAGTAATAGGGGTGCTAGCCCTTTCACATCTTTCAGAGACAACATGCCAAGCTCTTCGTGACAAATTAGAGGGGGAGTGCTTCCCAGGACTCATAAACGTCTACGCATAATTTGATTATCTATGCGTTGTAAACTTTCTATGCTATTATGCCCCCAGAGGCAAGTACCTTAAATGCATGCTGACATACACTCTTGCAAATATTCAGCATTGCCTCAATTGGTTTATTTTGAAGCTTGCTGGCAAATCTAAAAATGGCTTCAATATGTCCTCTCAATGATATGAGTGATGACCAGCTTAAAGGTGCCTAAACAAAATCCCTAGATAACTAAAAATGTTAACCGTTGATAAGGCAGATTTGCCCATCTTAGAAGAATTTCATTTGGTGCAAGGGCTACCATCGGTCATGATGTAGGACTTTGAAAATTTAACTTTGAGGTATAGGTCCTCCATTTACATTACAAAACAAGTCTAAGAGGTGCCGAAGACTATTTGTAGTTTGTTCTATTTGAACTGCGTTGTCCACCTATAATAGGATGGGGATAGGAGTATGGCCCATGTGTGATATCAATAAGATAGTCTCTACTGCACTGTAGACCGATCCCACTGTGGTGTGAGCGCATGCAATATTTCAAAGTGTACTGGACAGCACTCAACTGGGTGTTCTACCTTTCTCCAGTCTATTGCCCTGAGTTTTGGGAGTGTGCTGTATCCTAAAACCTTAAACTACAAAAACACTCCCACTGGTTGCGTGGATTGGGAATGCTGTTCAAATGCAGCTATTCTCATTTATATGCCTAACGCCATTGCAGTGAAGGCTCTCTTTAATAGAACAATACATAATGATAGGCAAAATCCATAAAACAACAAGTTCCAAATGTGCAGGAAAATCAGTAAGAACTCAGACAGCTCACCCCAAAAATTGGGCATTTATGTATGAAATCGCCTCATGGAACAGAATAAAAACTGCTGAATCATGGTGGGAGGAGGACAATACATGTTCAACAAATCAGAATACAGACTTTAAAAACATCGTACAGCCTTACTACCTAAGCACTAACCCACTATGTGAATAATGATTACTCCCTAACCCTGCCTAATGTCATCCGGAGGTATCAGAACAAACTAGTTACAGAAACAACAGTAAACCATTGTGAATAAATGCAATACCTCATATGAGACCCTTGGAAAAATGTTACATTCTAAGTCCATGAAAAGAGTCTTCTTCAAGAACAGTGTCATTCAGAAATAAACAAACATGACTTGCTTGACTATGTGCAGCAGAAATAAACAGTGAATGTGACATACATTTTGTACAAGATGGTATTGAAAATCAATTGAGGCCTAGTTAGCCAGGATACCACACTTTAACAGGTCATATCAAATTGTTTCAAATGAAATAGCATCAGGTCAGTATAAATGTGTGAATTTGAGTGCAGATTAAGATTATGCAGATCGCTAATAATGCACAATTATTTATTAATACACAATTCCTCAGCTTTCTTTCTAAGAATCTCCTTTCGTGCTCTGCAACCTCCATGTAATTGCTTAATGGTTCATTTGTTCAGGAAAGTGTGGCATGATTATGATCCCATGTTTAATCTTTTCTAGCTACCTAAGATAATTTTTAAGTCATGTTAATAATTATCACAGCAATTTCAATGTCTTTGCTTCCTTTGCTATGCCCTTACCTACAACATACACTTTAAAGGCCTGCCAAAATGTAGTTAACCGCAGCACAGAGACCAGGTTGAGGTCCAAGTGTTCAGTGATTGCTTTACACTGCTCATTCCTGAAAGAGACATCTAATTAGAATTCTGGTTTAGATCTCCAAGATCCAGTATGTCAGGTACCTTGCATACAGTCCTGTACCAGAACTATTGGGGAGTTGTCTGATAATGATCTGAGTAGAATGCAAGCGTGCCTAATCTGGGATATCTGGCCAATAGACACCAGCCGATAGTCTATTCTTCAGTTTGCCATTCGCGGACGTTTTCCCACCCATACAAACTGCAGTATTGCGTCCTGCAGTTTCTTTAGCATTCCTAACGGTGGAGTCATGGGGATGGTCTGGAATATGTATTGGACTTTTGGCAGCAGGGACATTTTGATCGCCGCTACACGACCCAGCAGTGAGAGCGGTTGTTGTCTCCATTTTGTTAGCTCTTCCTGGATTTGGGAGTAGAGATCTGAATAGTTCCAGGCAACAGTCTGCATTGTACTTGGTGTCAGGGTGATTCCCAGGTAAGTGATTGAGGTGCGAGAAGCCAAGCACCCGTACGTCAATGTTACGCTAGTGGACTTGCGAGCATTGCGGCCCAGAAGAAGGATCATGGACTTACCGGTATTCATTTTGAACCCCTATACCTTCCCAAAAGCCTCCATTTCTATAAGGAAGGCTGGCACGGACTGTTTGGGATTATCCAGGGCAGCCAAGATGTCATCGGGGTAAAGGCTTATGGTTTGCTGTTCGCCCCCGAATGTGATGCCAGTTATATCCGGGTTGTCCCTGATTCTTTGCGGAAGCGGCTCTATGTATAGCGCAAACAGTAAAGGCGAGAGGGGGTACCCCTGCCTAGTTCCCCGTCTGATGTCAAATGGTTGTGAACCAATGCCGTTGAATTAGACAGATGCCCAGGGCACATTATAGCAGCTGGCAACCCAGGCTCTGAAGCGATCACCTATACCGGATCGTATGAGCGTCTTGTCCAGGAAGCTCCAGTCCACCCTTTCAAACGCTTTCTCAACGTCGACAGAGAGGAACACCGCATCAGAGTCTTTGTAGTGGGCTTTGTCTATGACATGTAGAAGTAGTTTGCTGTTGTCGCTGCATTGCCTATTTAGGATAAATCCCAATTGGTCTGGCTCTATAATGTAAGGTAAGCACGGTCCTAATCTAGCTGCTAAGATCCTTGTAAAGAGTTTGAGATTGAGATTGAGCAGAGATATGGGCCGGTAAGAGGCGCATTTGCGCAGCATCTTTGCCCGGCTTCGGCAGTACTATGACATCGGCCGCAAGCATGTCGGGTGGGGGCCTGGCCCTTGGAAGGAATTAAATAACTTATTCAAGAGGGGTACCAGTAGGGGACAAAATGCTTTATAGAAGCCAGCTGTGAAGCCGTCCGGCCCCTGCGCTTTCAGAGGCTTTAGGTGTGAAATCGCCGCTATCACTTCCTCCGTCCTCATAGGTGTATCTAATGAAGAAGCACAAGCTTCATTGAGCGCTGCTACCGCCACCTCGTTCAAATATTCCGCCTCCCCTTTATTTAGAGAGATATCTGCGCTGTATAACTCAGCATAGAAGGCCCGAAAGTCTTTCACAATTTTAACGTCCTCTTGGAGCTCCCGTCCTTAGTTGTCCAGGATAGTGGTGATCTTAGACCTCTGAACCCGCGCCCCAAGTTTGCTTGCCAGCAGTCGTGCTGTTTTATCGCCTCTCACATAGTAAGAATGTTGCAACCTAAGGGGCGCATATTCCACGCGATTGAGATCCAGTCCTGCCAGTTGCGCTCTGGCCGCTTTTAGTTGTCGCCAAATCCTGGGGGCCCCAGTGCAACTGTGCACTCTCTCCAGTTCTGCCACCTGCGCCAAAAGCGCCTCCCTTTGATCCCTTCGTTCCTTAGCCTCAGCCGCTGATATCGTGCTGAGATCACCAAGCACCACCGCCTTAAGCGTTCCCCATACCGCTGCCACTGGTACGTCAGGTGTATCATTACGTGCTAAGTATTCTTTTATGTTTTTGTGCAGTTGTTGTGTAACACCTTGTCTCTGTAGGTGGTCCACCCATAGGCGCCAATGGCCTCTCTGAGAGGGCACGTGTGGGACAGTGATCGTGAGTGTAACCGCATCATGGTCGGAGAGGGCCGTGGGGATTATGTCCACGTCCTTCATCGTTGCGGCAATATCATGGGGACCCCAAGAAATTATCTAATTGAGCATAAGTGTGATGGACATGAGAGTAGAAGGTGTATTGACTAGTGAGGGATTTGCCTCCTGCCAGATGTCTGAGATGCCTCGACTAGCCAACCAGTTCCTTCCCAGTGTGGAAATCGCTCCTGCGGCGCCAAATTAGTGACCTGGTCTGTCTTTGGCTTGGTCCATTACCAGGTTGAGATCGCCACCCACAAGTGTGTAGCGTGTCTGGAGTTTAAGGGCGTCAAATAGGGCCCCCTTGAGTAACGACTCTTACCCGGAGTTAGGGACATATATCGATCTGATGACTAAGAACATGTCCCCCACCCGCACATTGCAAGCGAGGAGTCTGCCTTTAATTTCTGCAACCTTGTCCTCTACCTTGCCCTGAAAGTGACTAGCAAAGAGAATGGCAACTCCCGCTTTTTTCTCATTAGGGGAAGAGTAAAATTGGCAAGGGAAAGCTCTGGAGCGCATTCTGGGCCAATCCCTGGAGAGATGTGTTTCCTGTAGAAAGCAGATGGAGGCGCCTGAGTTCTCCAGGTAGGAAAGCACCACACGCCGCTTGACAGGATTGTTGAGCCCCTTCACGTTCAGGGTAATTACTTTAAGGGCGTTGACAGACATGTTATCCGTGTATGTAGGAGGTGTTACTCCTCATGGGGGGTTGACTGGATCAGGCGAGACATGTAAACCCCTCAGTTGTGCGACACACCGGGATCCTCGCCCCCCCCCATCCTCCCCAGCCCCCCCAGCCCAACCCCCCGACATACCACCCCCATCCCCTCCTCCCCAACAAACCAACTTTTGAAATGCACCCCTCCACCCACCACCCTAACCCCAACACAAAAACACCTACATTGTGTCATAGTCCCAGGCTAGAAAACTCATATCGTGGACCTGTGGTGAAAAGTCGGTGTAGTGCGTGTAGCCGAGGCGACCCCTTCGGCCCTCCGCCCGCCCCCCCCTCCCCGGACCAGTGTTGATGTATGGCATTTGTGTCCCCATAACTCAGCCAACTCATTCTGTCGGCGATGTGTCCTTGGCCACCTCATGTTATGTTATATTATGTTATATGGTCTTCTATAGCGCACGGCTGCCCCAGCAAAGGGGCGTCCCAGCGCTTTCCAGAAAGGAAGAGAGTCCGCCACAACAGATGGAACAGTGGTAATCACATAACGTGACCGTCTAGCAGAAGAGATGGGTTTTTATGGCCTTTCTGAATGGCAAGAGATCAGTTATTCCACGAATCTGGAGGGGTAGGGCATTCCAAAGCTTAGCTGCAGGGTACCGGAAGGAGCGGCCTCCCATCTGGGCTTGTTTAATACGGGGGACCACTGCCAGGTTCTGGCCCTCCGAGTGGAGAGTGTGTCGAGGCGTGTATGCGATCAAGAGTGGGCATAACATGGGTGGGGAGGAGGTTTTCAGAATTCTGAATGCAAGGCATAAGGTCTTGAAATGAATCCTCTTCTTCACCGAGAGCCAGTGGAGTTTGGTAAGTGTACTTGCCACCGAGTGATGACGGGGGAGACCTGTCAAGGCTCTCGCTGCAGAATTCTGAACTCGTTGCAGCCTTGCTTTCTCAGCCTGGTTAACCCCTAAGAGTAGGGAATTCGCATAATCCAGCCGCGAAAGGATGGCAGACTGTATCACGAGCTGGCGCGTCTGGGGATCGAAAAACTTTAGGATCTGCTTAAGGTTCCGGAGGAACCCGAAGCACGAGGCAGCAACCTTTTTTGTATGGTGGGTGAAGTTGAGAAAGGAGTCAATCCAAACTCTGAGGTTTTTCACCTGGCTTTTAGGCTCAGGGAGCTTGCCAAGAGTCTCAGGCCACCATTTGTCTCCCCAAGCCGCCGCCTCTTTACCTACAAGTAAGACCTCGGTCTTGCCCGCGTTTAGTTGTAGGTAGTTAGCTGTCCTCCAGCTGGTTATGGCTGTAATGGCCTGTTTGAAATTTTGTGCACTCAGTCCAGCTCGTCTCTGAGTCACCACTAACTAAGTATCGTCAGCGTACGATACTAACGATAGTCCCCATCTCTTGGCTATCTCAGTCAGTGGTAGGACGTATATGTTAAATAGTGTTGGACTGAGTGCAGATCCCTGGGGCACTCCCTATTTGATCGACTGCTCTTTGGAAAGGAACGGAGGAGTGGAGACCCGGAATGGTCTTCCAGACAGAAATGCCTTAAACCAGTCCAGGGCCTGTCCCGATATTACTACCTCCTCTAGCCAAAGTAACAGCACCTCGTGTGAGACCGTATCGAAGGCAGCACTGAGGTCTAATAGTATCAGTGCTGCTGTCTTGCCGGAGTCCAAAATGGTCCGGAGGTGTTCAGTCACACTCAAGTCTGCCGTTTCGGTGCTGTGGCCTGCACGGAAGCCATGCTGGGATGCATCCAGAGTGGTATTGGACGTAAGGAATTTGTTAGAATGGTATTGACGTGGGACTCGGCCACCTTAGCTGGCCGGGGGAGCAGCGAGATAGGCCGATAGGGAAGAGTGGGGTCTAACGTTGGTTTTTTATGATTGGGGAAACCCAAGCCTGCTTCCATCTAGTGGGTAGGATGGCAGTGGTGAACAAGGAATTTATGATGTCTCGAAGGGGGTTAAGAACCGTCATGTCAGCTGCTCTAAATTGCGGTGGTTTTAGTGGGTCTGCAGGCAAGCCTGATTTGACTTTTTCACAAAGTTAGAGAAAATCCTCTTGACTCATCACAGGTATATTAGTGATTTTAGAGTTAGTCTTAGTGGTAGAAGCATTGAAACATAGAGTGGTTGGGAAGGAGTTATACATTTTCTGAATGTTATCAATGAAGAAGGATGCCAAGTTCTCACAGTGTGTAGGAAAGGTATGTGACTCCTCGACAGCTTTTTTTGAGCTGAGATATTTTAGTATTTTAAAAATGGTTTTGGAGGGATTCTGACTAATCCCAATTTCATAAGCGTAGTATGCCGCTCGTGTCCTACAGATGTTTCTGTGGTAGTTTTTTTGTACCTGGACATATTGAGCCTTAAGTGCAGAGTCATAAGTCTTTCTCCATTTTCGCTCAGCGACTTTACATTCTTTCCTGAGGGAAGTGAGCGATGCATTGTACCAAGGACTAGATTCCTGGGAACGTGCCCTAATCCAGCCCGCCGGAATCAAAGTATCCAGAGCCTGGGTGATCTAGTTACAGAAATCCTCATAGCTCAGGTCAGGGTCTTTGCTAACTTTGGGGGGGTTAGTTTTAAGTAGCGCGTGAAATTCTTCGAGATGGAGTTTCCTCCAACTGTGTTTGAGCACTCGTTGGACATACCTCATGTTGGATGCACCGCGAATAGTTAGTGTCATGATCACTAATAAGTGGTCCGTCCAGATCATAGGAATATAACTCTTGTGTCCTATTAACGCCCATCCTTCTGCACCTAACCACCTTTTCCTCTCTGTGACCAAACAGCAAGCTGATTACATTATTCTGTGGATTTTGAAGCTTTTTTGGAAGTTAAAGAGAAGCTCATGAACTATTTTAAGTAAGTAAATCTTTAATTCATTATCTGTTAAAATCTTTGCAATAAAATGCATGATAAAACACCCATACAAAGCACATAAAACGACTAATTTCATAGCAGTAATCCATTTTAAAAGCATTTAATGTTACTTCAAAAAGTAAAATATAAGATCTGTACTGGTGTGGGCATTAGTAATCAATAAAACATTAAAGTACAAGATATCAGTTCATAAAAACCCTTTTTCTAAAAATTAAGACAAATGTTAATTACTGGAAAAGGAGTTAGTAAACCGATAGAGCAGTTTTCAAAGGGCTTGAGGTGGGGAAGTTCAAAGTTGAAGTGCGATTGTTCCCTCCTTTCAATATTGGGCCTTTGGTTTGAGCCTAGCTATGGGACATTGCAAGGGTTTAAGAGTGTTAATGCCCAAGTGGTGACTTCTATAGTAGCTCTTGCATCTCCACCAGCTACTTACTCCTTACTCGCAAACCTCTTTTCAAATCTCTGAAGGAAATTGATCATGGCACTGTTCAGACTGATATCTGTTGGATCAAAACAGGCTAGCACCGCCTCCCTTCATTACCTTATGACAGGTTTCTCCCGTTCCTGCACATATGCTCACGTAGATCCCCCATACTGGTGTGGCATAGGCATACAATGTGGATGATGTTCTCCAGTTCTTGCAGGCATAACCGGCAAATTGCTTGCCCTGGCCGCCTTCTCCATGAGAGGAGAGCTTTAATAATGGTTATAAACCCAATCTGTACTTCAGGAAATGCACCTTGGCCCAATTGCAATAGGTTTCGCCAGGGTAGCCCTGTGATTTTAGCCTGGTGTAGTTTTGAAGTGTCTTCCACCTATAACTACGTTTAGACAGTTTATCTTTATCCTCAAACATTGATAACAACTGTGGACTAGATTTGATTAGTTTGCTAAGGCCTAGAGATAAACCCCAAACATTTGTTAAGCTTTGTGAACTCAGTGCCTGGTTTACATAGACATGTGAGGGGCGCTCCGCCTGAGTTCCAGTTCCTGCCAGAGGTGGCTGCCCAGGGAGTCCTCTGGAGCCTTCCTAAAATTAGGGCAACAGGACACAAAGGCTGCCTTCCGAGCCATTGACTGCTTGGGGATACCAAATTCCAACCTTATTTGAACAGGCGATGTGTTCGGAGGTAGTTGGAAGATTCACCCATATGTTTCGAGAATCATTCTGTCCAGATTTGCACTGTCCCTGCCCCTGAGAGTCTATAGCCTCCCTCCCATATGTAAAGGTGGGAAGGATCTTAGCTTGTGCTACCTGTAAGATGGGGATAAGCGTGGGGTCGTTAAGCTTGTTGCAAAGAGACCTTAAATCGAGGGCCAATGCTTTGCCCTTCTTCCTGATTTCCTCCAGTTGGACGCTATAGCTTCCATTCCCATTGAAATAAACTCCAAGGTACTTGAAGCTTTTTACTGATTCAATTCTATCATCCCCCAGATGCCAGGTATGCATCCATTCCATTTTTCTTTGCACTGGCAATATTTTAGTTTTTTTCTGTTATTCATGGTAGGCGAGGGTTTCACTCAACAAGCGCTGTAGGCCGACCTTGGTTCTGTTTGCAAGGACTAAATAATCTGCATACAGTAGGTTCTATAACTGGAAGCCCACCAATTTGGTGAGTGTAAGTTCACTTCATTTAGTGAAGGTGTGAGGTCTGCAAGAACAGGTTAAACAAGTTTGAGGCCAAAACACATCCATTTTAACCCTTGCATGGTTTTTATTTTCCTAGATAAATGGGAGCCATCCCCTACCTTGATCATGCCCCAGGTGTCTGTGTGCAGTATTTCCAGGGCTCTTAACAAACCATTTGGCATTTTTAGGTTTGCCAATTTCCTCCAGAGCCTACCCTGATCCATTGTATCAAAAGCAGATTGAAAACCAATGAAACCAAGGTGGATAGGGTTTGTATGGATTTTTGTAGAATCAATCAACAACGAAAGCACCATAATGTTTGTTGTGGTCCTTGTTTGTTTAGTAAAGCCGGTGTGATTTACAGGAACAATTAGGTATGCCTCAGCCCAATGTTGAAATTCCTCCAATAGAACACCTGCACAGTATTTTACATTATTGTCAATTAAGGCTTTTAAACAGTAATTTCTGAGGTTGCCCTAATCTCCCCTTGTATTTTGGGGCAAGAATTTAACCTCTTCATGAGGAAGGAATACTATGGAGCTGAATGGGGCAAGTTGAGCTGTCCAGAAAAGTGGGTCCTCCCTGTAAATGGCTGGTGGAATGGCATTTGGGCCCAGTGGCCCTTTTCTACGTCCCCTTGCAATACGCCCTGCACAGTGCAAGGGCTGAATGTGTACCTGGCTAATTCTGGGGCCCTCTTTCTTTGTGAGGTTTGAGATATTCTCGCTGGGTCCGGGTCATCTAATTTGCACATTTGTTGTTCCTGCAGTGCCTCTTGATTATAGTCACAGCTCAAGAAATTATTCCAGATTGTCTCAGAGTTGTTGGATGCTGCCACTCTTGTGAGTAGCCTGTTGATTCGTTTACTGTTTGCCAAAAGAAGGTGGAGTTGTTTTCTCTTCTGTCATTCAGGAGCTTAGCCCAGAATGAATCCTGAAACACCCTTTGAAGCTGCCATTTTGCCCTTTTTAATTGTTTCCTAAAAGCCCTGAGATCTTTCAGAATGACAGAATCCAAAGGTGACCTTTTGAGGGCTCGGCAGAGGAGGTTGGCTTCCTTTTTGGTCATCAAGATCATGGGGTTACACTCCCTCCTCTTCAGGGAGTTGACCTTATTATCTTGATGTTGCCTGTTTATTGAGACTAAATTGACTGGTTTTGCAGTCGGATCTGCGAGTTTTATAATGAATCTTTTCCAGCTGATTAGTGAGTTTTCACCAGTTGTCTTACAATTAGAATCAATCATCAATAGTTTGGCAATGTGTGCCAGTGCCGTTAGGGAGGCGACTGTGCATTTTATGCGTTTGACGTTGATTGCGTAACCTGGAGTTCCATTATCCTTTGCGGGTACGAGTGCTTCTAAGCCTAAGTCTGGAATTATTTCTTGGGACCGGAGGTCACTTTCCAATTTCTTGCCAAACTCATAAGCACTAACAGCTTGCAGTAGTGAGAAACTTACAAATGTGTAGTCAATAAGTGATGCACCAGATCTGGACAGAAAAGAAGGCTCAGGTGGTTTGCCGGGTTGTACCGACCATTCAATGCTCTAAGGTCTAAATGATCTAGGTTTCCTTGTAGGCTTTGACTTCTCCTATCTTCTTATGCCACCTGAGTTGGTATCATCCAAGTGCTTCTTGGGCCTCTGTGACCTCATTTTACGGTAGTTTGCTCATTAGCCACATGTAGAAGTGGCCTGTAACTATAATTTCAGTCTTGTTCATTTAGACTTAAAACCAGGATTGTCTCAGTCAGCTTCTCTGTTAGCCTAGCCTTGTTTGCGGCGTTGGGGTGAATGTAGACGTTCACCATTATAATTTTCTTTGGCGGGCTATTTGTAGTCTTGACCGTTATTACTATGATTTGCAGGCCAGCTTCATCAGTTTCTTGCTCTAGGCTTTCAATATTGCTTGAAGCTCAGACTTATATTGCCAGACCATCCTTACTGCAACCATGTTTGTGTGCTTTGACTGCAAGTATAAAAGCTTATAAAGCCCTCTAGATGAGATGCGACCTGACCCCAGGTTTCTTGGAGGAGAATTACATTGATGGTGCGCAGGTATTGGTAGGTGTCTAGTCCTTCAAGCTTCTTAGCCAGGTCATTAAAATTCCAAGAGCAGACCCCAGGGGCTTTGTCAATATCGGTAGTAAGAGCAGTGTCTTGTCATTGTAAAATTCTGGTTGTGTTCAAGGCACCAAACAGCCAACCCCACTCTGTGCCACGTCTGGTTCTCTGGCAGACCCACCACAGGGCTGTTCAGCCCATTCAATTTGCTTCTTGCGCTTCTCAGGACCGAGTAGACAGTTCTCGGTCAGGTCGCTGTTAAGTCAACCATTTTTTTGTGACCAAGGACATGGGGATATCCTGTTCCCTTGAATGGTGTAATGCTACCCCCCCCCCAGCCTTGGAATATATTGGCTTCACTCAGGATCTTCTCAATAGAGCCACACACTACTTTAGTTGATTGATTTCACTGACCAGCACCTGGTCAATACATTCAGTTGATACTAAATTATGTGAGGCGGCCTCCCCATCTCATCTATTGTATGAATGAGCTTGAGGATGTTACCTCTATCTGTTCACAGGGCTGGTTTGTTTAAAAGTGGTCATTAATATTGCAACCTCTTCCCTTTCATGAGCTGTCTCAGTTTCTCATAGAGGTCTGCATCCCTGGGTGCGGAGTGTGGCCTGAGTCTTGTAATGAAGACTGGGTAGGGTGCCAGCCTGCTAGGCTGTTGGAGCTTTTTGTTGCAACCCTTTCTTTTCCTTGCTTTCTGCTGTTTTGGTGGTTCATCCTTGCTTTATTGGGTCCTGTCTAAATCTGGTAAGCCTGCCATTGGTAAAGGTGACACCACAGTGTTGGATACAGCAGTCCCCAGGCCTTCATTGTTGTAGCCAGAAAAGTAGCCACACCTCAGCCTTTCTGACTCTACTGGAAGTGGTGCCTCTGAGGGGCCTGTCTTAGTGTTCAGGGGTTCAATGCTCGTTTGGGGCCTGTTTATATTCACGTCTTTGAGGTCAACCAGTAGATTCGACATTGTCACCGGAGGTGTTGACAGCTTGTCTACGACAGGGAAGCACATGCACCTCTGCCCTATTCCCTGCGTGTCAGCTTGTGCTCTCTTTTGGTGTGCAATTTTTGATTCGCAATTTTCTCATCAATGCCTCATACATAAATTGCTAGAGTTTTCAGGAGGCTAATTTGTATGTCCATTTTGTTTGCTTGAAAACTGAGTACTTCTTGTGAACCCAGCAGAATCCTTAACATGGTTGACCATAAGACCCCTTGTGAGTTCTTGCTTCCTTTTGTGTTTAGGCTGGAGTTGTTTGTCCTCATTGTCAGTACCAGCTCAATTGTCAGCTGTTTCATGAGGGCTCAGCACAGTGGGAGGGGGGGGGGGGGGGGGGGAATAGTCACAGCTACAGCACGACCAGGTGGAGTTGAACAGTTGTTATGGGATCCCATTCCCAGTCCTGAGCGTGTGACATTTCCTTTTTTCCTCTATGGCCTTACCTTACCTTAGCTCATACACCACCCTCCACACCAGAGCTCAGCAATCTCTGCCAGCCTAGTTTCCTTCTTCTTTGGAGCTTCTCTAGACCTTGGCTTGCATCGCTCTCCATGTGGGATTCGCCACCTTCTCCACTTGCAGCCCTGTTGTCTTGCAGGCTCAGTATCACCAAAGCATGCTCTGCTGACCTTCAAGGCAGACGCAGGCCTGCGAGCTATGAGGGAGGTCCTGGTAGTTCTGCCACTAACCTCCCCTTCCTGGGAACTGGCTGCAGCACAGTATGTGTCTCTGTTTGACATCGCGCCTCCGTGCTGCAAGGAGCGACAAGCACCACACCAGCTGGCATGGTGGCTAATGTTCAGTGGTAACGCAGGGGGACAAAAGCCCGAGAATGCTAAGTGCTGTTGGGTGAAGCAGTGTTATTTGGCAGATATACTGATCACTGGCATTAGCAACCATCAAATACTGTGGAAACTCATGTGCTCCTTTGTGCACTGGGAGCCCCGGGTTGACCACCTGTGAGCGGCAAATGTCTCTTGTGCTGCCACTTGCTTCTCGTGGCACCGTTCTCCTCAGCCTCACCTCAGCAGCTGTAAACAACATAAGCTTCACACTCAAACTGTGCCCTCCAAGGTCCTGCCTCTGCTTTTACTTCCTGCATCCTGTGTGAGACTCTGCACTGCTAACCATGCACTCTTGATTCTGTTGTGTAATGTCAATGGTGCAATATATATATTCAGTGATAGATTCTGGTGCGACGGAGAGCGAGGCCTCCTCTCGCTTGTGGCTGCAGTCCGGAGCTGGTGTTCGAATCTAAGACAAGAGTACCTCAGACGGAAAGCAAACGGCCTACTCACTGGGTCCCAGGTCTAGGCGCAGCCAAAGTGCTGACCTCGGGAACAGCTATGCAGTGTGCAGGAGTACACGGTTGCCTGACCTTAAGATGGTGGCCCTCAGGGACAGCAACAGGAATACCCGGTTGCCTGTCCTTAAGATTGTGGCCCTGGGGACAGCAACGAAGAGCCAGAGACAACACACTTCATTTGTTCTACATGGGCGTCCGCAGGGGGGGGGCAAGGAGGGGCACTTGCCCCCCCCCCAGAGCGCCCCTCCTTGCCCCCCTGCCGGCTCTAGGGCGGTGTGACCGGTGCCATCGCACCGGGTCCTGGCTTCCTTGGGGCGCTGCGTTTACAACTTAATCATGATTTTAAAAACACCTGCTGCACGTTCCTTTCGTCCTGCAATTACGGGGCCTCACAAAAATATCCTGGCCAGAGATCAGAGTTTTGTGTAGTTGAGGTTTTTGACATATGTGAAGGTAGTACAGTGGGTTATTATGCCTGCTGCAAAGAACGTGTACCAAGAAGATTAAAGAGTGCATTTAAAGTAAACAGATCAGCAGGTTACTGCTTTTAAAAGAGCCATCCTTTTCTTACTTGCAATTTATAACTTAAAGTCCTAATATAGATTAGTGAGGTTTTAACTTTCATCATAGAAGTGCATACATTCTGCTAAGTATAGAACATTGATTAATGTTGCAAAAAGGGTTAATTTGGGTAGAAATTGAGTCTTACTATTAAAGAAAACTCCCAACTCTGCTGTTTCTTTTCCGTCTCTGAGTTTGTGCTTCTCCACACCAAGCACTCCTAAACTATACTGCCTACCAGTATGGATAACATGTGACTCCTACACTTTTAGGGGCATGTCATCAACGGCCAGCGATAATTATCGCTGGCCGTGTGAGCGTTCAAAAAATAATGCCACATATCGCCGGATTCTATCGCCTGGTGAGCGCACTATCAGCAAGGTGCATCGCCCAGGCGATAGAAATCCAGGCAAACGCGGCGGAAAGAGTCAAAATCGCCAGAATTCCAGCGATAGAAAACCGCGTTAGGGAAAACCTAATCTATAATGGGAGACGTGGACACAGCATAAAAATCCATCTCCCATTATAGATATGGCTTAGTATGGAAAATAGCAGGCATTAAAAACCGGCGAAAAACCCGTTTAGCGCTGATTATAATATCGCTATGTGTGTTAGCGATACACTTGAAAATAGAGAGAATCAGGGTTGGTGATGATATCCCATGTTGTTTCACGGTACACACCTCCCTTGCATCTCATTAGTGATGCAAGGCGATGCAATGTTGAAACCAGCGCTAATCCCATTGAACACGCGTTAGCGTGCTCTTGTAAATAAAGCAATATTTTTATTGTCGCATTTTGTCCGAATACGGACGCAAATGCGGAGATACAAATATCGCTAGGCCTTGATAATATGCCCCTTTGTCCTTTGACTTATGTAACATTTCCTATACACTGATTTATACAAGTATGATTGATTGTCTGTGTAATGTGTGTGTGATGCAAAGTGCTCTGACATACTTTAATGGTATGAGTAGCTCTATATAACGAATTCAATGCATCGGAGAGAGAGTGATTATGGAGTCTTGGTCACTGTTAGAGGGTGCTAGTGAGAGAATCCGCGGTTGAGGTTCCGTGACGGTTCCGTGACGATTTGAACCCGTGTTTTCAAGTTTGTCAGAAATACATAATATTGGTATCAGTGAACCGCAAATGATCCATTTAGCATACCCTGGTGTTTTCGCTACGCTACAAGCAAGAGCACTCCTTTTATTAACACATTTCTAATCTACCCACGGCATCCATCTTAGATCATGGCAGCCATTTTGTGTTTCTTGCCCTCACATACGCAATAACCTCTGATCACTTCATTTCGATTAAGGACACGTAGCCTTAGCCGGAGATTCACCTCTTTCATGATACGTGCACCTTAAACCAGATCACGCTGTAGCTGCATGACTCGACAAAGACTGCCTCCTCTGCCCGAGGCCAGCCCTGCCAAACTGGTCTTCGTGTCCATTGTCCTGATCATGATTAGGCGGCCGAAGCCGGTAGCCTTGCCCATTTACAACCCACAAGCATCTCTTATCCCGCTTTCCTATCTTCCACACCTGGCTCCGTTCCTTTCTTTCTGAAACTTTATTAGGGGGAGGTAACGAACTTTACGATGAGGCGGTCCGGGTCCTGAATGCAATATTGACAGGGAATTGTGATGAACTAGTGAGAACCCCTCTTCGTAGATGTTTCGTATCAGATTTTATCGACGGTTCCTGTGCACGCCAAATATTTATTGTTTATGACACAAAGGTTTTGGGAATGTACCAACATGTGAAGAATTCGCCTGAAGGCCAAAAACTAGTATATAAGGAGCAACCCGCTTTGTACAATTTGAACAGGCTCCTAGATTCTGCCCGTGTGTAGTATCTGTGACTTCTGTGTCCCTGCAGTAATAAACCTTTGGTCTTTGACGCCACCATCGAGAAGCCCGTGTTTCTGTTCATTTGTGCACCAAGGCAGGTGGAACTCCGGGGTCTTTGGGTGTTGTTCCCTGACACCTCTGGACGGAACCAAAAAGTCCAGAACTCCAATTGGCGCCCAACGTGGGGCGACGTCATTCGGTACCGGTCCAAAAGCCTGAAGAGTTCGAGAAGCTTCGTGTGAAGATTCCTGAGGGAGGCGCCCCACTTCATCGATCCCGGCATATCGCAAAAGTGGCCGAAGTTCTCTTCCACGAGGGTTTCCCGTTCAGGACGGCTGCAGTGGGCCGTTGCCTTGACCGTCGCCCTGTCTTGGACCCGGGGTGCAGTCCTTAGTACGGCGAAACGTGACGGGTTTCTCCTTGGTGACGTCTTCAGTGACTCAGTTAAGTATTTAGTGATAGCTAGCTGGTTACTTTGTGAGGATTGTTAAAATCCTTGATTGGTTCTTGGTTTGGTTTTGGTTCTTGGTAGGATTATCACAGGTTGTTCTGGTTAAGATAATCTATTTGGTTTAGTTTGGGTATCGATACAACAGTTCGTTTTGGTAGGCCTAAATTCTTGGTTCAAGTGCACATATCTGTTTTGTGTTTTGTTTGTTTTGTGTTCCGGACTGAAAAATGGTAAGTCGGAAAATGTTGTCTTGCTTTGGTTGCAACCGTGACTCACGATTGGAGGACTCTTGTCTGGTTCCTCCGATTGGGACTCCCCTATATGATTTATATTGTAAACATGGTGTGGGTCCTATATCTTATAATGAGGTATGGGTCCGTTACACTGCGAAGGATGGTGTCCTTAGTTGGCCACTGCATGGTAGTTTTGAACCCGAGATTCTCGACAACTTAGAAGCGAAATTGTTTAGGAAGAAAGCCCGGCCGGCAATGTTTGATTCTTTCCGTTATTGGCGAAAAGAATCCAAACAGAGAGAAATTAAAAGGTTGAAGAAAGAACAGAAAGAACAAGAAGAGTTGACTCTAGAGCAAGCGACTAAGCAGTTGCAGGCTAACGAGTGTGAGAAGGCCAGAGATGTAGCCATTAGAGAGCATAACTTAGCGATTGACAAGTGCTATCCTGCCTTGCCATCGAAAATGGCTAAGATACTGGAGGATTCCGAAAACGATCCTCTGTTATCTTATCTGTTACGGTCACCTCCACCGTATGCACAAGGTGCTGCGGCTCCACTTGTCCCGAATGTTCAATTGCCGGTTGCTGGACAACCTGGTGTTCCTGCTCCTGTCCCCCAGAATCAAGTTCCCGTACCTCCTGTGATGAATGTGAATGTTCCTACAGCTCCTTCTCTTCCTGAACTGTCAGCTTCTGTACCTACTATTCCACAAACTATTTTTCTCGATACTCCTACTGTTCCGTTATCTATTCCTACCTCTACTGCGTTCTCTACGTCTGCGAGTGTGTTAACTCCACTTTCTGTTCGTCGAAGAATCACTGATTCTGTTACTAATATGCTGTCTCCTTTATATAAAACTTTAATTAAGACTCCTACTCCTGACTCAGTTCAGAGACGTAGTCAGCTTCCAAGTACTGAGGAACGGGGAATTTTAGATTCCACGGCTCTCAGATGGATTTCGAAGAGTAGAAGATATAGTACGAGAGATGTGTTAGACACATTTATGCAGTGGAAGGAACCAACACAACGGTATGTCTTTGATGAGATGTGCTCGTTGTTACGTGAAGAAATAGAAGAAGATGATGTAGAATCAGATTTGGAAGATTTAATTAAAGTTCAAAAAGAGTTTGCTGCTGGAATGATAGTGGGTGATAATATAAAAGAAGCGATGGAACTTATTTTAAGTTTTAGGAATGATCCATCTCTTCGTTCGCCGAGAGATTTAGAAAGAGGAAAAATGAAGCTAAGTCGCCAATATCCTATGAGGGAAGTTCCTCCAATCTGGCGCGAAGCAGTAGCACGTGATGATAATGCTGGTATTGCAGGTGCTCCAGCGCAGTTCCAAAGAGTGTGGATACACATTCCATGGAAGCGAGCTGAAGTGCTAGCGGTGAAGCAGGCCTTGCCAGATCCACGTAAGAATCCTGCTGGATATTACAAGGAATTAACACAGACAGTTGAGGCTTGTATAATGAACTTAGCCGACATCGATATGTTATTTGGCAATGTAGTTCCGCAACCAGTGTGGGCTAAAATTCGTAGAGAGGATCATCAAGCTGCCTTAGGTGGTGATTGGGCAGCTATCACTGCAGCAGATGGTCAACAAATAGGTGGTGCGAAACCCGAACCCCTAATTGCTAATCTACCAGGTAGAATAATTGATCTAATGAAGACTCTGATGCCAGCATTGCGTGTAAATTGGGACAAGCTGTCAGCATGCAGGCAGAAGAAAGACGAAAGTGTCTCCGACTTCTTCACAAGGTTTGAAGAGACTTTTGTAGATCATAGTCGTCAGGACATGAGTACAGAAGGAGGACAAAGACTGTTTGTCGATAAATTTGTGCATAATTTGTTACCTGAATTATGCAATAAATTAAAAGACTCAGAAAGTGCGTGGGCTGTATCCACAACAGCGCAAATACTTGCGACTGCACAGTACTACGAAAATAGGGATAAAGAGGAAAAGGAGAAATCAGAAAAGAAAACGAAAGATTTAAAAACTAAAGTTCTTTTGCAGCAGGCGTATCCGCCTCGCATGAATCAATCTAATACGCAGCAAGGTTCGTACCAAAGGACAGATTATAGTTCATCAAGACCTCAATATCAGTGGAATCAGTGTGCGTACTGTAAGAAAGAGGGTCACTATAAAAATGAATGTCCGATCTTAGCGCAAAATAATGCAGCAGCAGCTCAGAGAGGTCGTGGTGGTTTTGTGCAGAATTCTAGAGGTCGAGGATGAGGTGCTATGCCTCCACAAACGAATGATCGTCCTTCCAATCACTTTGATCAACGAAATGGACAATCTACTCAGCAAAATAGATCTCAACAATATCTTGTTGAGGACTATAATGAAGTAGAAGAGGGTTTTCAGCAAAATGGGTACTAGGACAGCCATGGACAGAGAGAGGGAGTAGTATCAGTTCCAGTGGATCAGAGTGGGCCTTATGTCGCAGTAGCAACATCAGGTGTAGTCGAACCGTTTCTGTTGGATACTGGTGCCGCAAAAAGTTCTATCATTCATGCGAAACTCCCTGGCGCACCTTTGTCCGGCTCAACAAATGTTTCCGTAGGTTTTTCAGGCGCCCCTGTTTACAACCCGATATCTGGTCCTTTGTCTATTTCTGTTGGACCGTGCCAATTGAAAGCACCCCTGATTTTGACGACAGGTTGTAATGAAAATCTGCTTGGTTTAGATTTGTTAAAACGACTATATGCGACATTGTACTGTTCTCCGGAAGGAGTACAACTCACGTTGGGTAAAAATATCACCTCTCCGATGTACTTGTCAATGGACGCACTCCCGCCAGAGCTACGCTCACTCCCTGATTCTCTTTGGGCGACTGGTCCTAATGATGTAGGTCTCTTAGAAATTCCACCGTATGTGGTAACCTTGAAAACAAATGTAAAATTTCCAAGAATTCCCCAATATAAAATATCTAGTGAAGGAGAGCGTGCACTTTTATTGATTGTGCAAGATTTAATTAAGAAAGATGTGATTGAAGAAACTAGGGGAAATGTCTGTAATAGCCCTGTACTACCGATTTTGAAACGAACTGATCCTACAAAACCTCCAGTGTACAGGTTTGTCATAGACCTTAGAGAAGTTAATAAGATTGTGATTCCGCAGTTTCCTGTGGTTCCGGATATTACTGCCTTGCTAACATTGATTCCTGCTACAGCCACATGGTTCTCAGTTATTGACTTAAAGAATGCCTTTTTCAGCATTCCGATAGCCGAAGAAAGTAGAGATATTTTCGGCTTCTGTTTAGGAGGACGAAGCTTCAGATTTAAACGAGCTCCACAAGGCTATTGTGAAAGTCCATCTATTTATAGTCAAGCATTAAAAAGCCAGTTAGATTCTTTTGTCCTTCCTCCAGGTTTTGCTCTAGTACAGTACGTAGATGATCTTCTAGTGGCTGCCGATGACAAGGAAACTTGCAAAGCAGCTACAATTTCCTTATTGCATCATTTGTCTAATTTGAATCACAAGGTGTCTCCTTCCAAAATGCAATACTGCTGCCAAGAAGTGACCTACCTAGGTCATCTCTTGTCAAAGGAGGGAAGGAAGTTGACCCCAGAAAGAATAAAAGCAATTACACAGATGAGTGTTCCACGCACACAGAGAGAAGTACGTGCCTTACTAGGTATTACCTCTTACTGTAGGCAATGGATCCCAAATTTTTCTCTTTTAGCGAAACCATTGGTAGCCTTGACTGGGAAAAATGTTCCGAGTCCAGTGCCATGGTCTGATGAATGTCAAGAGAGTTTTACTGAATTACGAAAAGCATTGTGTTCAGCTCCTGTATTGGGTACACCTGATTACAGTAAGCCGTTCACGCTCTACGTTCACGAGAGAGAAGGTTGCGCATTGATTGTTCTGACACAGAAGTTTGGTGATAAACAACGCCCTTGTGCGTATTTCTCATCAACATTAGATCCGGTAGCCAGAGCGTTACCTAGTTGTTTGAGAGCTACAGCGGCAGCTGCGGCTTCCATTCGACAATCTGCTGGTTTGGTGATGAACAACATGCTAGTGGTCATGGTTCCTCATGCAGTGGATACACTCATGAACCGAACGAAGACACAACACCTTACTAGTGCGAGATTATCTGGTTATGAGCTGACATTACTAGCGAGTCATATTCAGATCAAAAGATGTAATGTATTGAATCCAGCAACACTGTTGCCGACTGATCAAGAGTCGAGTGATTCCGAGCCACATGATTGCTGTTTTAAAACGGAGGAAGAGACAAAAGGACGCATTGATTTTAAGGATACTCCGTTATCCGATCCGGATGGTACGCTGTATGTGGACGGGTCATGTTTTAAATTGGAGAATGGTGATGTGACTGCTGCTTACGCAGTAACGACTTTGAAGACGATTGTGGAGACTGCAAGAGTGAGTCAGAATTCTGCCCAAGCTGCAGAATTAATAGCTCTAACGAGAGCATGTGTTTTAGCGGAGGGAAAGAGAGTGAATGTGTTTACAGATAGTCAGTACGCATTTGGCGTGGCCCATAGTTTTGGCCGGTTGTGGAGAGAAAGAGGTTTCATTACGTCCCATGGGACTAAGATCCAACATGGTCAGCTAGTGAATGACTTGTTGGAATCTCTAACCTTGCCGACTGAAGTTGCGATTGTGAAGTGCAGTGCTCATAAAGCAATCACGGATGATGTTGGTCGTGGGAATGCTTTTGCTGATGAAATTGCTAAGCAGACAGCTAGAGACACGATGAGCAGAATGTATGTTGCTACGTCTGCAAGATGGATTGCTGAGTCTGGAATGTGCGAGGATACTATGGAAAGTGTGAAAGAGATTCAGAAAGAAGCAACTGAGGAAGAGAAACGTGTATGGAGAGAAAGTACGGGCAAGTTGGACTCGAACGGATGTTGGATTGATTTGACAGAACAGCAGCGTTGGATGTTGCCCGATGCGTATGTGCTTGCAGTAGTGACGATGGCGCATGGAGTAGCGCATATAAGTTCTAAAGGAATCTGTAAGATGTTGGCTCCGGTCTGGAAGAATGAGGGAATCAGTAAGTGTGCAGAGAGAGTGGTGATAAATTGTATGGTGTGCTTGATGCATAATCCTGGCAAGGGAACTCCAACTCCAGCTGGTCATTTCGCTCCTCCTTCCTGCCCTTTTGAAGTGATTCAGTTAGATTTTATTCACATGGACCGCTGTAATAATTTAAAATATGTCCTAGTGGTGGTCTGTGCTTTTTCCAGGTGGATAGAAGCATACCCACTAAAGGACAACACTGCCCTATCAACTGCCAAAATTCTTCTCAAAGAATTTTTCCCTAGATATGGAATGCCACGGATTGTATGGTCAGATAACGGAAGTGAGTTTATAGGGAAAGTTATGCAGAGTGTGTGTGCCGGCCTAGGACTGAAACAGAAATTCCACAGTGCAAACCATCCCCAGTCTGCTGGTTTAGTGGAGGGTTACAATGGCACCCTCAAGCTGAAAATAGCTAAAATACAAGCATCCACAGGTTTAGCCTGGCCAGACGCACTTCCTTTGGCCTTGTTATCAACGAGAGCAACGGTACATTCTAGAATAGGGCTTAGTCCTTATGAAATAGTCTTTGGTCGCCCGGCAAATATCTGGGGTGTGCCAAGGCCTAAAGAATTCTGTTCCATAGAATATCCTATGTTGATAGACTACCTTTACGACTTGACTGCTAAATTGAGTCTTATTCATCAACAGGTTTTCGATGCTTTGCCAAAACCTCCGGAGAGTCCAGGGCATCAGCTGAAACCAGGAGACTTCGTCGTCATCAAAAACTTCGCGAGGACGAAGAACCTTCAACCGAGATTTGTGGGGCCCTTCCAAATCCTACTTGCAACGAGGACAGCAGTTCGTGTAGCTGGCCGCAAGCACTGGGTACACGCATCCCACGTTAAGCGTGTCCCTTTGCCGCTCCCTTACGACGACTGGGTGAAGAAGGGAATTGGTGCCTCCGAATCAGAAAGCACACCGAAGTTCATCTCTTTCAGCGATGCCGAATTGATTACTGACACTCCAAAATCTGACTCTCCTCCTGAAAAGACTCCTTTGAACACTGAACATTTGTCTCCAGCATCAGAAGAAACTTTGCCATCTGCGAACTTAAACACTGCAACAGCTGCTAGTGATACACTATTTTCCGATCAGACAGTACCAGCGAAACAGAGATATAACTTAAGAAGCCGTAAAATGGAAAAATAAAGCAGGCAACTGCATATTGTGATTTTGATATATTGAACTTTTGCCTTCAGCCAGGAAGTTTGCTATTGTTTATTGTTTTTAAAATTGCCTTGCCGTCTGGGTAGCCGTAGGGTCGTGGCTGTGTGCCTAGTTGAATCTGCAGGGGTCTGACACAAGGTCGATCCTTCTGTTGGTTCTGGGAACTCCCAGGGCTGATAGAGGCATTTTCATCTACGTACACATCATCAGTGGTCGCGAGCGGATTGTAGAAGATGGAGCTTCCTGCGCTGCAACAAAAAAATGTGATTTATGTTCGCAGAAACAGACTTCATAGAATTCTCCATAGCAAATGCTTTTTGATGCAATGTGCCATTACATTCTTGATTATTTTAGCAACATTGGTGGGTGGAATCGTCTTTAGTATAAATTTGATTTTTGTGCCAGTTACTACAGTACCTCCCCTTGATCCTGCCATTTCTACTGTTTCTTCTTTACACTCTTTTCACTCGTTTCCGGAACATGAGCAAGCCCGACGCTCAGAATTCACCAACAACACTTTTGTACAGCTCTTGCACCAACACCAACTGGTAGTTAACACTACAGACTGCTGGGTGTGTGGCTTGATACCCCACACTATGGATAAAGGTATTCCCTATCTGGTTTTACCTTACAGCTACAATGGATCATTTCAGGCCCTCCAAACCATCTTTGCTTATGCCCTTGAAACCTATCCTCCACGTCCACCGCGTTCCACTAAATATAACTCTGCCAACAAAGCCTTAGTCCAGGGAATTATTGACATGGTCAAGGACGTCAATAATACTCCATCCTACCCTAGAGACGAATTGCGAGTATATTTAAGTTGGAATACTTCAGAGTATCGCCTTAGTTTAGGAGAAAGCAAGCGTAAAAGCTCAACTCCAATCTGGGTCGTACCTCACCGAGGTCAGGTCTGCTTGCAAGGTAATGGGAGAAATCCGAGAGCTCAGCTAGGGAGGAGTGAGTGCGTAGAGACTTATGTGTTTCCGGCTAACTCTTCCCCTGCCTTTCTCACTGCTAGGGGTACCTACTTCATTTGTCGAGACAGAGCTTATACATGGTTACCTGCCGACTTTTCAGGATCATGTTATATTGCTCGATTGTTGCCTCCGACATACACTGCTTCATCTGATTACCACAGAACCAGAGTAGCGAGAGGTGTCTTCAGCAAGGAAGATACAGCTGGTCAGGAAGCTGGAGACTTCTTCAAAGGCTTCCTTCCGTTCTGGGGGCCTATGGCCAATAGTAGAAACATACGTCAGCTAACACGGGTAGTTGAATCTACTATTACCGAAACTGCTGGTGCCCTTAGCAACTTAACAGCTGAGCTTCAGGCGGATAGACTCATGACGTTGCAGAACCGTATGGTTCTAGACGTTATACTTGCAGATCGAGGTGGGGTATGCAGAATGATCCAATCGAGCTGCTGTGTCTTTATTCCTAATAATGCTCCAACAGTCTATGAGGCGATCTCTAAGCTACACAAGATTTCCGACTCTATACATGTAGACAAGGGAAACTGGTCCTTCATGGAGTGGTTTTGGACTCTGATATCAGCGTGGGGATGGAAGGTTCTAATGGTCATTGGTGTCATCTTAGTATTCCTATTCTCATGCTGCCTGATTATCCAGTGTGGTCCTGCTCTGTGTAGTCTTTGTGCTGCAACTTGTCTCAGAAAACCACCTGCGTTTGGAGAAAAGGCACGAGAAAGGATGATGATACAACAGCATGTCACTGACCTGATGAGCATAGAACTAGATTCTGACATAGACTGAGTAATTGCCTATGTAAGGGCAAAAGGAGGGTCTGAGGTTCCGTGACGGTTCCGTGACGATTTGAACCCGTGTTTTCAAGTTTGTCAGAAATACATAATATTGGTATCAGTGAACCGTAAATGATCCATTTAGCATACCCTGGTGTTTTCGCTACGCTACAAGCAAGAGCACTCCTTTTATTAACACATTTCTAATCTACCCACGGCATCCATCTTAGATCATGGCAGCCATTTTGTGTTTCTTGCCCTCACATACGCAATAACCTCTGATCACTTCATTTCGATTAAGGACACGTAGCCTTAGCCGGAGATTCACCTCTTTCATGATACGTGCACCTTAAACCAGATCACGCTGTAGCTGCATGACTCGACAAAGACTGCCTCCTCTGCCCGAGGCCAGCCCTGCCAAACTGGTCTTCGTGTCCATTGTCCTGATCATGATTAGGCGGCCGAAGCCGGTAGCCTTGCCCATTTACAACCCACAAGCATCTCTTATCCCGCTTTCCTATCTTCCACACCTGGCTCCGTTCCTTTCTTTCTGAAACTTTATTAGGGGGAGGTAACGAACTTTACGATGAGGCGGTCCGGGTCCTGAATGCAATATTGACAGGGAATTGTGATGAACTAGTGAGAACCCCTCTTCGTAGATGTTTCGTATCAGATTTTATCGACGGTTCCTGTGCACGCCAAATATTTATTGTTTATGACACAAAGGTTTTGGGAATGTACCAACATGTGAAGAATTCGCCTGAAGGCCAAAAACTAGTATATAAGGAGCAACCCGCTTTGTACAATTTGAACAGGCTCCTAGATTCTGCCCGTGTGTAGTATCTGTGACTTCTGTGTCCCTGCAGTAATAAACCTTTGGTCTTTGACGCCACCATCGAGAAGCCCGTGTTTCTGTTCATTTGTGCACCAAGGCAGGTGGAACTCCGGGGTCTTTGGGTGTTGTTCCCTGACACCTCTGGACGGAACCAAAAAGTCCAGAACTCCACGGTGGAGGTGGTCATTGGGGGTGCCAACTAACTTTGTCGCACTGCGTGCCACCAGCTCTAAAGCTGGCCCTGCCCCCTGCGGACGCCCATGCCACTATGCTTACACATGGTGCTCCAGCCACGGTTCCTCTCCAGCTTGCACTCTCTGTTCTATTCTGAAGCTTCTCTGCGTTTCAGGGCTCAGTGGGACAAGACGCAGGCTTAATTTTTCTGAACCGTCCCTTTGGCACTCTCTTCTTGGTGAACTCCTGTGCATCTCATTGCACGTCACATCTAGACAACACCTGGAGACTCTGCTCTTTTCTAGATCCTTCTGAGCACCCTCTGCCCCATCCCCCTTCCATCTTATAATTTAGTCAGAAGCGCCAGGAGACCTCGGACTTTATAGCACGCTCTGACACCATAACAAGATTGAGGCAAAGTTTTTTCAAATAATTATTGGATTATAGTGAGGGACTGTCTAGAACAGTTGCTGGTAATTAAATTACTAAGCAGAAAGAATAGTCACATTTGAATAAAAGAGTAGCGTCTGCCTTTTGCTCTGGTGTTGTTTTTGTTCTCAGGCTGCTACCCGCCCCATCTCACCTCTATGAGAGCCAGTGCCCTCTTTGACCCTCTACCTGCCGCCCACCCCTTCCCCGCCTCTTTTCCCGGTTCACACCTTGGTGCTTTCACACTTAACGTCACCTCCAGCTCGCATTTTCAGAGAGGGCCCCGGGCTCCCTATCACCGACATGAGGAGGAGGAAGAGAGAGTGAACAGAGGAAAACTTGGTGGGGTCGGGGAGACGGATACGGTGGGGGTGAGAGTGAAAGAAGAGGGGGAGAGAAAGAGAGAGAGAGAAGCAGTGGAGAAAGAGAGACTGAGAAGTAGGGAGGAAGGAAGATGCGAGAGCAAGTGGAGGTGGAGGTGGAGGGGGGGTTCTGGGTGAGGGAGAGCAGCTTCAGAGAAGTGAGACCTGTTTTCTAAGTCCACCAGTGAAGACAGCGGGTCCAAAGGAGAAAGAACCAGGCCAGACAGAGTAGGTCCAAGCTGTGTGCAAGGAGGCAGGCTTGGTGGGTCCAGAAGAGGGACAGGGCAGGCAGAACAGCTCCAGAGAAGGGCAAGCAGAACAAGACCAGGGCGAGCTGATCCGGACCAGCAGATCCTCCCAGATACACAATCAGAATGTAGTGTTCAGCTTTTGTGGTGCCAGGGTCAGGTCAGGTATGAGTTTTGGGGGGCAGGGGTAATTTTAAGGTTCAGGGTGGGTATGGGTTTTGGGGTGTTGGGGGTAATATTAGGGGTCAGGGTGTATATGGGTTTTGGGGCGTAATTTTAGGGACCAGGGCAGGTATGGATTTTGGGGTGCCACAAAAGAAAGAGATGGCTGTGGCACAACAACCCTATGGTGTATGAGATCATATGCGACCTGCTTCCTGCCCCCCATGGCTCCTCTTGTGCCCCAGTGTTTCTTGTGCCCCACCTTGCACACATCATGTCGGAGGATGGTGATGACGTTAACATTTTGCCCCCCCTGGAAAAATTTCTGCAGACGCCCATGACACGGCGGAAATGGATTCGAGACTGCTGGGACTGATTATATTGTGCAGCACAGGACAACAAATTGAGAGGCAATGAGAAGCGTCCCTACCTATTTCGAGGACCAAGCAAGGTATTTTATGTCAATGCTGCATGGGAGAATGATAGCCATGATCATGATCCACTGTTAGATTGCTACTATATGGTTCTGGAGACACTGCTCTACTGCAACTTAGAGTTAGAGTTGGTTCATTGAACACCAAAGGACTTCAGCACTAAGGCAGACAGTACCAAGATGGCCGACAAACTGAAGCTTTACAAGCAGCTCCCACAGCCGGGATCATTAGCATTTTTATATCCTGCTGTTACCCTGCCTTCCACCTACTTTTAACCAACAGCGCCTCAAGACTTGTCCTCATTCTTGTTGAGGCTAATTTATCCTTAAGAGTAGAGTAAGAGGGATATAGGAGGTGCCCCGGGACATAAACCGAACTTTGACCTGACCTTAAACCTATCCCCCATCATGATTACCCGACAGGACTTTTACCTTGTTGATTTTTCCTCTGACAGTGGAGACCTAGCCTTCTAGCTGAGACCCGGTGGAGCTACTAGATAGCTAAAGAGGTGATGGGTTGTGGACTTCCCCTTCAGCCATCACCTACCCAGCTGGTCCTTGGTCAAACCTTACTTCGTCTCTCTGTCGTACCTCCCGCCTTCCCCTTCACCCTACCACCCTTTCATCCTGTCTTCTACGATTTTTAAATATTGTTCTGTGGGCTGTTGACTTCCCCCTCAGCCTTCACCTACCAAGTCGGACCGTGGGCAGATTTTTCCCTTCATCTCTCCGTCATATCTCCCCCCAACCCCGTTACCCTACCCCTTACACTCTACGCTCCTTTGACATCATCCTCAAAGATATTTATATGTTTCCAGTAACGGATGTTATTTTGGAACAATGTGGAATTCATGCAAAGCGCTCTGATACCTTCGGGTCTAATCTGGTTTTATACCTGAACGTTAAGACCTGAGCAACATGGCTGATACCCGGTGGAGCTGCTAGACAGCTAAAAAGGAGATTGGCCCTGGTATCCCCCTCGATCGTCACCTACCCAGCCGGACTATGGACACAGTTCCTCCTCATCTCCCTGCTTTTCACTCCTTCCTCCTCTCCCTCCCTCCCACAAACTCTCACAACATTGATTTTAAGCTGTACTTTGCTATGCTCTTGTAACTGATGTAACTTGTAATGTAACTCTGTCTTTAATTTACTGTACATTGACGTTATGTTAATTGCTATAATTCCTTAACTCTTGAGTCTAACATATTTCTCTTTTCGCCCGTCTGCCTTTACTCCCTCCTCCCTTAGGTTCCCTCCCCCACCTATCCTTTTACTCATACTCCTGTCCCCACTTTCCCTTTCTGCCTCTTTATGATTTGTCATTCACTTTTAAATTACGTGTAATATTTTTCAAATTATTATTCTTGTAACTCACTGTTGTTCCTTATGTAAAGCGCTCTGATACCTACGGAACGAAATAAATACAAAAAATACAAAATAAATTGCTTTGATTTTATTTTTAAACATAGCTGACAAGTGTCTCAAGGTCATGTATAAAATCGCCGGGCCAATTCTGGCATTTTAGTCAGCAGCAATGCTATTATGATGAGCCCTTAATGAAAGTATAACAAGGAAAACTACATGGCCCGCAATGCTGTGGTCTGAAAAGCCAAGAATGACTGATAGTATCATATGTCATAGTGCTAATTGGCAGGCTTGTCAAAAAGGAAAATTACATCCTGACTGACTTTTTTCTTGCAGGGCATCAACCGCCAAGTAGGTGAGAGGACAGAGATAGCCTTTCAAAGGCAAATATGAGCTACTCACTGCAAATGGGTTAACATTAACACTCATTGGAAATGAGCATGCTAACAGAGGATGCTATTTAACCCCTTCGACACTCATGACGAGCTGGGCTCGTCATGGTGTAGCCTCCTCATACACTGATGACGAGCCCAGCTCGTCAAAAAACAATATAAAATAGCAATTCCCAGCACAGGAGGGGAATTGCCTTAGCAGCCATGGAGTTAACAGAACAGTGCAGCCGTAGAAGAAGCTGGACATGTCTAAAGGCACATTTGGAAAGAAAAAACAATATGCTGGACCGTTCTTCCTGAGGTTAATTTCACGTGATTTAAATGGGGCATCTGCATCTCCACTATGATTGATGTAATCTGCCTTGAACAGGTGCACCACTTGCTGCAGGTGTGGCGGCATGACTATGTCTGGCGCTGATGACACACCAGTGCTATACCATCAGCAGGGGTCACAGGTCACCATGGACGAGGGTGAGGCTGGTGATCATTGGGACGCTCTGTTCTTCCTGTCCGAGCACTGTCATTGTGCATAAGGCTCAGGAAATGCAGCCTACAAGTTCAGTAGTGAAATCAGCACCAATTTAAAATGATAATTTTAGTTTTGTACTGCTCTGCTGTGCTGTCAATCATTAGGTGCCTGTGTGCTAGCTTGCTTCCTATCCATTCAACACCAACAGACCAGTCATCGCATTCACCAGGTGCTGCACAGACATGCAATTGGGCTCAGCCTTGATTTGCTGAGTGAATGCTATGATGGATGGTAGCACTCGTTAGGGATGATGACAAGTGTCAATGATGGTAAGTCACTTGTGCCTTCTGGGAAGGCTGAGGCAGCACACATTCGGGGCAGATTAGGATGGCGGACGGATTGCCCCCACCGCGCTGGCGGTAGCCACTGCCGGCCTGGCTTGGGCAATCCGCCGCCATCCTCAGTGAAATGGCCCACCTCCACATTATGATGGCTGGGGGGGTTCACGGGGGACGGGAAGACCGTCCTCCACTTTTCTGCCGGTTGTCTTCGCAACCAGAGGAAAAAGTGCGTACATATGGTGGCGGTGTCTGCGAGACACCGCTAACCATATTGCCATGCCTGCGGTCCTATGCCTTTTGTGGAAAGGCATACGGTCTTTACTTTGGGGGCCGGTTGTGGGCTCCCGGGGTGAAAGAAGGATGGGGGGTGCACATGGGGGGTACCTATGGTACCCTCCTGCGTTTCAAAGTACAACAAGGTAGGCACCGTGTGGTGCCTGTCATGTTGTGCTTTGAAACGCACAACATGCTTTTATAGCATTGCGGCGGGCGATGCTTTCAGCGCCGCCCGCCGCAATGTTAAAAATGCGGGATGCACCCGCCACTGTGGCGGGTGCATCCTAATTCCGAGGACGGGACCCCGTCCTTATGGCGGACGGTCCCGTTCTCCGACAGGATGGCGGGCGGACAAAGTACGCCCGTCATCCCAATAGGCCCCATTGGTGTCACATGTTAAAGTGGTTGAGGAGGGTCAGCAGGAATACCTGTACTTTCCTTGTTCCTGCACTGGCCCTACCTATGTAAGCGACACCAGCAGTCATTACATGACCACCATGAATGGATGACAGTGGGTAGCGCAGTTCCAGCTCTATAAACCAGGCTGACAGCAAGAAATTGTACATGGACAAAGCAGGTTCCACACTTGTTGGCCAATCAAGCAAAATACCTAATTACTGAGTATGAGCTCCACTGCAAGTAAGACAAATAGGACATATATCATTTTATTAAGGTATGGAAACGCAACTAAAGGGCAGATGTGTTTATGCATTTAATAGTTTTACAAAGCTCTTAGGTGTTGCCCTATGACTACTTTGGACCAATATGGAAGTAAAGAACGTGAAAGGAATAGAATTACATGGTGATGAAAAGGAATTGGGCCACCTGGATATGGTACACATTAGGAGACACGTAAATGGTCATCCTAGAAAAAGGTCCTGAAGGACATTTTTGTCTGGTTCTTATATTGACTAAGTTTTAAAGGGTGAACATTGAATGCATCCCTGAAAAGGCAGGTTCTAAGGTAGTTTCTGAACTGAAGGCACTTTACCAGGTTTCTCATAAAAAGGGTCCAGGTTGTTCCTAAAGTGAGCTCTCACGCACTTCAAGCACCTTCCTCATTTGTCAGTGTTCCGGGCTTTTGAGCTGTGCAGCACTGTCCGATCATGAGCTTTTCATAGGTTGCTAAGGTGAGGCCAGATGCTTGACGGTATGATGAAGAGAGACTACTTTCATGTGAGTGTGGATGAGTGACTGCATGGATGAAAGCATAGAGGTACCTTCTTTAGTAAGCCAGACTAATTGACTTGGACAATGCCTTCTCATAGTGCAGACACCACGACACAAAGTTTAGTAGTTTCAACATGTTTCTAATTCATTATTTGTTTATTATACACAAGTTACTTTTGCAGGTGCATTAGCCCACCATATCAGATTGCAACAGGTAACACTACCTTTGAATATCTAGTTTCACATAAAGCACCCAACTCCTTGGCTCTGCACATGCCCCGCCATTCTGAAATATTAGAAAGCTTTGCGCAGCATGAGGGTTTTCTCACTAATTCATCTCGCGTATTGTAAATAGCTGGGCTTTGCTGCCAAGTGGCCCTCTTCTATGGCCCACATGTGGAAGGGGCACTTAAGGTGTGACGGGAGCAGGGCTTTCCCAGAGAAACTTAAGACAGAGAGTGAAAATTGGAACAAACAAGTTTATCTTTGCAACAGACAAGAAAGACCCTTATTACAAGTTAATGGCTAAATCCCAATCACTTCACAAGAAACTCTGAGCACAACACCTAGAGCGCCTAACATACTTGATAAAAAACAGGAAGCTATCTTTTCCAACTCTTTTCATACTAATCATCTAAATAATTTCCATATGATACATTTAATATGCATCTCATTTGGCTTTGTGCGGAACAGCTCATTTTCAGGAGAGCAGGAACCTGCATGTCTCCATCCGTTTCAAAACTTTAAATAAGACTCAAACTGTTTAGACTGTTGTATTTGCTCTTTTTTACCAGAACATGACAGTTCAGGATGTAATTTAGTATCTTATACCTTAACTTTGAAAGATACATTGCAGTAATCAAGTTTATACAGGAGGCATACATGCAACCACACGCACTCACATTGCATGCCCACACAAATGAAAACATGAGCACAGCGAACTGCCGTGGAAGATAAGGGCACACACACATACACTCAAACAAACAAAACAAAAGCATACAGGTGCCCAAACACATGCACATACACATAATGCATTCCCTCACAAATGCACCCACAAACACGCACACATGCAAACACACAGAAACGTGCCATGAAAGACAAAGGCACACGCAACAAAGCTTATTGAAACAAGCAAAGGCAGGTATTTGCAGCCCTGCCAAGTGCCACGCATCACGCGTGATCCTAACGCATTTGAAGACAAGTTCTCACATCACCGCATTAAAAATAATCATAACGCATTATAGCGCTTCCTCAGTGTCAAGCAGGAGCACTGCAATATATTAATTCGCAGTGTCTGTCTGAGCAAAGCTGGCAGCGCTTGTTTGCGGTGCTCGTGGCTTGGGGGAAGACTCAGCTGCGCTCCGCTCTGGATACATTTTACCTGGTGCCAACATTCTGATTCACGTGACCCAACGTCATGAGAGTGACTGTAAGGATCTGTCCAATGACTGTGCAGCCGAGAGGGGACATGTAAAGGCGGGCAGCCACGGGCAAGCTGGCAGAACTGGCTTGAGGAGTTCGAGGTGCTCACTGTTATTTGCTCAGCCCTCTTTCCTTCATGTCGGATGACTGTTCTGACTGCGAGCAGTGACGCAGCGCCAGCCGAGCCCGCACAACAAATAACTATGGAGCAGGGACTGTGGTTCAGTGTAGCCCTTGAGGTAATCAGTGTCAGGGACAGTTCTGTTTACATTTCACGTTTACCTAAATATTGTATTACCTTTTATGCGGACAGCAGCTTTCACCATTCCACACATGGCCTGGGCTCCAGACTGGCACTTAAATCGATATTACCTTTATACAAAAGGAGTATTACCGCCCATTCCCGAAAGCTCTAATAAATGACACTAAATTATAGAAAAGAGTAATGACAAACTCAAGCAAGCATCAGTCGAGGGGAGGTGAGGCGCGGGAGTGTAAATATGGGAACGAGGCTAGTGATCCTCAGTTCCTACAGTGTTTATTATTTTATTTATCCCAACAAACATGACTGAAGGAACTATGAATTATGTCACTATTACACGTAAGGTTGGCATTTAACCAATGAGAAGGTTCTTGTTTAGGTTATCGAGGGCTGTATTGTGATAACTTTACACCAGTGCAAAAACAACACAGTGTAGGAGAGTAGGATCTGCTTACCATGGTTACCCCCAATTTTTGCTGGTGTTTCTCAGTTTTTTTACTTTATTCTGGCTAGGGCCTTGCTAACCAGGACCCCAGCCTAGCTGCTTCCTCTCTAAAAAGATTGCATGTACATTAGGTACACTCCAGAATGGTTACTGGGTTACCCTTGTGAGTCCCTAGTATAAGGTACCTTAGGTACCAAGGGAATAGGTACCCTAGAGGCCACCAGGGGCTGAAGCATGTATTATGCCACCCCTGGGAAGCATTCCAAAAATGGCACCACAGGTCTGCTACTACAGCCTGGGTAAGGTGGTGCATGCACCCCTTACTAAGATATAGGTTACCTATATTTAACTTTAATCACTGACACATATAAACCTATAAGTCACTCCTATTGCAGGCCTTATCATTCCTGAAGGCAGAGTGCTTGGTTTTGTGTAAGAGGGTGCCCATGCATGAGCAGGACACCTCTGCAGCTTTTAGAATCTATTCTCTGAGGCTGTTCCATGATGCAGCCAGACCTTATACTCTTAAGTGCATTATAACCTTGCGATAAATGCAAACTTTGGAATGGCTGCATGGAAACATGTTGTGTTTGGAGTCAAACACTTTGGAATTCTAACCCCCGCCAGTTCTGGCGGCGGGGGTAGAATTCCACCCTTCTAGAGGGAGAAGACATGTACACACTTACCTAACCGGTAATAGTTTAAAAGAGCCCCAGCATCACAAAATGGATGCTGCAGCCACAGACATGAGTCTGACCTCCTGCTGCTGGACGAAACTCTGGCAGGGGAGGCTTGGGCAATAGATTTCCTATCACAGGGAGGCGTAACCACCTCCGAGACAGGCTGTAGTGTATTGGGGTTGAGTGGGTGCCTTCATAGAATGCTTTTCTGACAGTGCTGGGGGCACACTTGGTGTCCCTGTGCATACCCCAGTTCAAACCGGTTGCAGGAGCATTCAGCCTCTGCTCTGGCGTGAAACTGGACAAAGGGAAAGGGGTGTAACCCCTCTCCTCCATGGAACCTCTCATATGTGGGACCATAGAGTATGTCCAACCCCCTAACTTAGTACAAATATGGGATCCCAGTCCTTAGGACTTCAGATTACACCTGGACGAATCTCTGCAACATATATCCTGGCATTTTGACATTCTACATCGACTAGAAGACAGAGGAATCTCCCTTGGGGTTAAGGAGCGACTCCTCTGTTCAAACAGACACCAAAGAAGCATCTTTCCTGTCTGCATTTCCAAGGCTCCCACCGGAACCCGGTGGATTTGGGACTCAGGAAACAGACTTTCAGACTTCTCAGAGGCCAACACGAGTTCCCAGCAAAGCTGAGACCCGCTGCTCTCACGAGTGACGTGGGACCAGAACTCCTGGACACGTCATATTTGCAAGTGCATCGACTTCCCGAGCTTTCCAGAAGCTGCGCATTGGGCTGCTTGTAGTCCACGCCCGAGCACCATTTGCACCAAAGATTGTGGGCCTACATTCCATGAGTTTTCCGCGAGCCTGCTTCTAGCATTTCTGCTCGAGGACCCTTTGCGATCTCTGGTCTGTCGACTGGTGGGCCCCACGAAGGTAACTCTTCTGTTTCCTGGGCTTCCCTGGTTGCGCCAGACGTGCCCTGACTCCCCTCCAAAGGGTGAGTCCCTCAGACCTTGCTGGTCTCCACCAAAGCCAATCTTTGCTTCCTGCGTGGGTTGCTGTTGCCAAGGCGTGTTGGGTCCAATTCGAAAACCGACACCGCAGCACTCAACATCCTTAGTGGGACAGCTCGAATCCAGTTCCTGGTCATCCTTGACCCCTCCTGGTCCTCGTCGCTGAAGAGTCAAGCTTCACCTTCCTCACCTGAAATCACCCGACATCGGTGGGCATCTGTTCATTGCCTTCCTGGTCACTGGCTAGTGATCCAAACGCTGTCCCCTCTGCTTTCAGGTTCTTCAGATCTCCGATCCACCCTTGGATCCACCCGGACATGTTGCACTTGGTCGCCTGCAGCATTCTTCAGCAGTTCGCCATTGAAATCGACGACGAAACCCGACACGAAAAGTCACCTCTGCACCCGGCTTCCCTGGGTGAGGTAACTCGAGTACTCTGGTGCTCCTGTGGTTGTTGGCTCTAGAACCTCCTAGTTCTAAAGGGGTTTGCTCCAAGTCCTCTTCTAAGTGTCTTTATTCTATAATTTTCCAACCACGACTTTCCCCCTAGAATTTAAGGGTGATTTGCGGCTGTGTTCAGACACTGCGCACGTCTACCGTGGGTCCCCTGTGTCGCTACCCTGTGGGGTTCACGGTGGCCCCAGCGGTTCTAAAGGCTCTAGGCCTTGTATCTATGTCAGTCGTGGTTCTTATAACACTTTCTTACTATATGGTTTGGTACGCCCCTAGGGCTCCACATATATTGTGCTAATTTACTGTGTGCTAAATAATTTTACTGAATGTACTTTTGCCTCTAGCCTCATAAGAGACTAGGGGTATGTGTTTAGAATAAATACATATATTTGATATATACCTCCTTTCATTTGGTCATTCATGAGATTATAGACTGGTAAAACAAGCTGCTTGACATTCCTTCAAGACTTAGCCTGAAGGCTGCTCTCCACAGCTACCATTAGGATAGCTTTCTATATAGGTTGTCTTTAAACCTACCATCAATAAGGGTTGTTTGGACTGGTGCAAGGTGCCCACTAGAATAGTGGACAGCATATGCCAGGCCAACTTCTCACACGCAGCATATCCATTTCCACCACTGACAAAAAACATGGGTACCAATGCCTTTCTGGAGCTGCCGTACTGCCCTATAAGTCTGTCTGACCCTGGCACCCCAGAGAAAAGCAAAGTATTATTTGATGGCGACCACAATCTTTAATATGTTACAAGTTCTGTTTGCATATCTCGCCTGCCTGTTGCAGCAAAAAATGTCTGCTTTGTGTGAGTGCATGTAAATCAGAGCCACTTCTCCCAGCTTTGGACGTGCAGGCAGCATTTCCTCCTCCAATCACCTTCTCTCTGTTGTAGAGCAGCCTCCTACGAGCTGCTAAGCTGTATGAGCTGTGTGTTTGTTCTTGTGTATTTCGCATGTATCACTTGTGTTGTGCAAAATATTACTTTTGTTAAGTGGGCTGAATGTAATATTCGAGTTGACACTACTATAGCGCAATATTTTTGATAGCTTACAAAGTGATGGAAACTAAATCTAAGCAAAAAGTGGACTTCTTGAACTAGAGTCGGAATAAAAATGCTCACGAATTAGGTAAAAATTAATTTAAAGGGCACAAAACCTTTGGGTTTGAGTAAGAATGTAAGTGAACACAGGCACAATGAATAAGTAGTGTTTAATTGTAATGCATTTAGGGTGACGTGCCGTAGATCCTTTGCATAATAGCTTCCACTCAACATTCCAAACAAAAGCTGGCATACAAATTAACCTTTTATACAATTGTGCACGACTGTGCTTATCACTCTGGTACTGTTTCTCACACTATACAAGTTTATAATTCCCTCTTGTCGTATGTAAGTTCTTCTTTGCTACTGTTCCTTGACATGTGTATTTTTGCTTGCATCACTATGCTACTATCACTTAAATTGTGATAGTCGGGTATTGTCACTGGGCGTCATAATTTAATGTCTGTCAGTGGCCCGTAGAGGTTCTCGCTGCTCAAATTGGAGTAATTTCTGATATTTACATGTTTTTCATGTTTTCATTACTTAACTTCGTGCGTGAGAACTTGTCCCTCATTGTCATTGAAGTGTCGCTCAATAATTACACTAAAATTATGAAATTGTCACACATAGCACTCTGAAACCTTGCCAGCTATGTGCTTGAACTAAAGTAAGTAGATATACAAACATGTGTGCCCTCCACAGCTCACGATGAAAGTGACACAAAGGCATACATGATTTTTCCCAGATACACAAATATATGCTCACATACCACAGACATATTAGCGCACATAAACATGAAAAACATTTCGATAAAGATTTTACTGTAAATCACTTTGTAATCGTGCGTCCTAAAATAACTCTGCATCCAGGAACGTAATAATAACCTTAGCCAGTAGTTGGACTTGGCCCAGAAAAGAATCGAAATATGAGCTAATTTCAGCTCCGTGAATTATTTTCTCTTCTTTCTCCAAGACGTAAGGGATTCAATGGCTGTATACGAATCACCCGTCTACAGCAGCTCTGCTCGGCGCGCTGCTCGTTCTGTCTATTTGAGCCGAGGTTCTCCTCTCCTGGGGTGGGCGGGGCTACTGGGGGCTCGCCCGAGCTGTCCAATAGGCAGGACGTCCGGAATCTGCCGAAGCGAAGGGGATACACGATCCCGAGGGGATACCTGATATTACACAACACCGTCAAACCGGCTCGCTGTTGGGGGTAGAGACACCGAATGTTGTGGATCTGGCTGGCTCGGCATCTGGTGCGGCAATCGACCTCATGCCTGACCCGCCTAATCTGAGGATTGGCGCTCGGCAGGTCGGGGCTTCAGCTCGGGCACGGGTGGACGCTTCGGTCCTCGGCTGCCGGTAAGGAGAACGCTGAGCAGAATGTGATGGCCCCCAAGAACGGGCCCAGGTCTACCCGAGCTAATAAAGCCGCGGTGGCTGATCAGGCTGCCGCTTCTTCGGTTTTGGGCAGTTTAGCTACAGCAACCCTGACTTTGGCCCCGGTGAAGCCTTTGGTTTCTTCTGTTAAATCACCTGTTGGAGCCACGGGTCTCAGCAAGCAGGTACTGCATCCATCGATGCTGATTATTGCTGACACTGGCACCTCTAATGCTTCTAACACTGTTATACTTGGGACGCATAGAGAGACAGTTATTAATGTGGATTCTGGGCCAGCTGGGAACAGTTGTAGCTACTAGAGATGGAACAAGAGAGAAATACAATTTCTATCCCATCTAAAGAAGACTCAGTCAATAATAGGGTCCAACCAGTAATTACTGAGGCAGAAGGGGTTTATGACACTGCCCCCTGTGAAGTGGATGCGCCCCCAGATAAAGGTGACGAGACTATAACTTTTAAGGGGTTGGTACCAGAACTAATGAACCCCCCAGAATCTCAGTGATCAATCAGGCTAGTGCGACGACTGTGCTATCTTTTGCGGTGGGGGCTGAGGAGATAGACAATGGGGTGGACTGTTCTACGGAGGATTGTGAATACGAGAAGACAGAGGAAGGAGAAGAACTAGAAAAGGGGGCTAGAACTCTCTCAGATACAGCTAAATGTATGGCAGATCAAAGGGGTAAAGCCAAACTGAAAAAGAAATCTAAAAACAAGAAAGGGAAAAAAGTGCCAACAGAAGGTTTATCAGTAATCAACACTTCTTCGACTGTAAAGAAATCTCTTCATTTGGACAAAAGCCCTCTTAGAGAAGAAGGCATTCATACAGAAACCTCCCATCCTAACAGAAAAATTGTTTTAAAAAAACGTGTTGCTACAAGCAAAGACTATGTTAACCCCTTCACTGATAGGCCTCCCCCCCCACCTCCCATATTAAGCCTTTTTTGGCTATTTGGGGTAGTTGACCACAGAAGGTATCTAAGCCAAATGTATACCCTTTTCTTCCAACATCATGGGGATTTTAAAGGTACCCAGAGTTTGCTGATTCTCCTGGAGGAAACCCAGACATTAGCTAAAATACAGCAAAATCTATTTTTTTAATGAGAAAAAGGGCTACAGTTGAAAGGGTATGTTTTTCCCTGCAAATGGTATCAACAAAGGGGTTGTGGTGCTGAAAGGAACTAGTAGACTTTTGTCAGAAAACAAAAATGTACACAGTTTTGGCATTTTACTTTGACATTGCCTATTTTTGCGGTGTCCCAGTAAAATGACAAAACTGTGTAAAACATTTTGGTTTTCTGAAAATAGTCTGTCAGTCCCTGAAAGCTAGGAAAATGGCATCTGCAGCCCTTTTTTTCCCAATCCCCCCCCCCCCCATAAAAAATTGCTGTATTTTGCCTTATTTCTGGATCCCTTCCAGGGGAATCAAAAACCATGTGTACCTTTAAAATGCCCATTGAGTTGTAAGAAAAGGGCGCAAATTT